>NC_090319.1:73033583-73340063 GCF_040869045.1 Eurosta solidaginis
TTGATTTCGCCCTGCAGAACTTTTTCATTTTCTTCTACTTAATATGGTAGGTGTCACACCCATTTCACAAAGTTTTTTCTAAAGTTATATTTTGCCTCAATAAACCAATCCAGTTAATCTTTCTTCTCTTTTTTCATATTTGGTATAGAATTATGGAATTTTTTTCATTTTTCGTAATTTTCGTTATCGAAAAAGTGGGCATGGTCACAGTCGGATTTCGATCAAGGACAGACCTCGACCGTGTATAAAAACTGGGCGAGGCTTCAACCGATTTCGCCCATTTTCACAGAGAACAGTTATCGTCATAGAATCTATGTCCCTACCAAATTTCACACGGATTGGTAAATTTTTGTTCGACTTATGGCATTAAGAGTATCCTAGACAAATTAAATGAAAAAGGGCGGAGCCACACCCATTTTAAATTTTCTTTTATTTTTGTGTTTTGTTGTACTATATCAATACTGGAGTTAAATCTTGAATAATATTTACTAATATACTGTAAAGATATTAAATTTTTTGTTAAAATTTGACTTAAAAAAAAATTTTTTTTTAAGTGGGCGTGTTCGTCATCCGATTTTGCAAATTTTTATTGAGCACATATACAGTAACTGGAGTAACGTTCCTGCCGAATTTCATCATTATATCTTCAACGACTGCCAAAATACAGCTGGCAAAACTTTTAAATTACCTTCTTTTAAAAGTGGGCGGTGCCACGCCCATTATCCAAAATTTTACTAATTTTCTATTTTGCGTTATAAGGTCAATGCACCTACCAAGTTTCATCGCTTTATCCGTTTTTGGTAATGAATTATCGCACTTTTTCCGTTTTTCGAAATTTTCGATATCGAAAAAGTGGGCGTGGTTGTAGTCCGATTTCGTTCATTTTAAATAGCGATCTGAGATGAGTGACGAGGAATTTACATTCCAAATATCATCAAGATACCTCAAAATTTACTCAAGTTATCGTGTTTACGGACGGACGGACGGACATGGCTAAATAAATTTCTTTTTTCGCCTAAATCATTTTGATATATTGAAGTCTATATCTATCTCGATTAGTTTATGCCTTTACGGATTACCGTTATGCGAACAAAGTTAATATACTCTGTGAGCTCTGCTCAGCTGAGTATAAAAATATATGCGAATGTAGGCAAACAGCAAGTGGAATAACTTTTCCGGTTTACTAAGATCACTCCTATTACCCTTTGCCAACTGAAAATATACTTTCAGGCGCAAAGCAAACATTTGAATGAAAAACTAAGCAATGCGAAAATTGAATGTGCAATGAAAATGAAATTGGAACAAACAAAAAGTTTTACGAAATTCAATTTGTTAAAGTTTCGTTAACAAATTTACTTACATTCAAAAACACTCAAGCGCAAGAGCACACACAACCACACATACACATATACTTTTCATTTATATGCACACACATACAAAGTAAGAACGTTACTTTGTTAAAAAATGAAATTGTTAATTTAATTGAACAAATCGACTGCAAAAATCGTGAAATACAAAGAAAAAGTGAAAAAGGCGCACAAAAAAAAATGAAATTTTAATTGTACGCATTGCTTTTTTTTACTTTGACTTTAGTACTGTTGAAATACCCAACTTTGTGCCAAAAGGCTAAATAAATGGTAAAGAACGAATTTAAGCTCTCAACTGAAGGTGGAGGGCATCGGGCTAAATAATGAAGGTACGAGGCCCACAAAGTCAAAAAGCGAAAGAAGGGTATCGTTATTTCGGAGAAAATAATTGACATTGTAATATAGCAAATTAATTGTCTGCTTTTACTTGAAAATAAAAAAAAATTTTATAAAATTTTAACGGAACTAAGTACGAAATTGTGAAGTTAGGCGAAACAATGCGTTGAAGCATTTTAAATAAAAATTAGTTAAATGAAAAAAAAAAAGAATAAAATATTGACCAACAAAATTAATTAAAGGGTTATGCGGAGCGCTAAATGATTCAGTCATTTTAGAGTTTTCTTGATAAAATATTAAGAAGGAGAGCGAAACATTTTTTTTTAAGCAAATCGAACTAAAACAAGTAAGGAATGGGGCTGAACAATAATCTTATCCCATTCGTAATATCCAAATAATCGGCTGTATAAGACATGAAATATATAGTGAACAGATGAATATACCTAAGCGATATTTAAGATAATTTTGAAGGTTCTAGCTGGTAAAATGGGGCAGAAATTATGAAAAGTTTCTTATCTGAACAATCGGTTGTATGAGAGAACCTAAAATATTCCGCTACTACTAAACGTCCAAACTGCAATCACATGTGATGCCTCACAGATGCAGAGTTGGCACAGAAATACTTTCAGCATCTACTTAATACGAACAATGAAAAACAGCGATGAAGTTTGTTGTTAACAAATTGTATTGGGGCAATTAACATATGCAGATATGTATGGACATATGCAACTATCATAGGAAGAAAAGCTTGTCCGTTAAAGAGCTCCACCAGAAAATCTGCGTGAACGGCAAAACAATTCAGAGCTCGCAGAGAAATCAGAACGAAAGTACAAAACAAATAAAAGAAAAATTGTTCAAGTTATTAACTTAAAGTGAAGGTGGCAATTGTGGTGGTAAAACGATTGCCAGCAATGAGTTGCCTATTATGGCAACAACAAAGACTCAAACAGGATACGGAAACTGCGTGCAAACAACTATAAAGCAAAAGCAAAAAATATGAGCCACAACACACAGCTGGAAATTACTTGTATGGTATACATACAAACGAAATGTATAGATACATACAAACGAAAAAAAAGAAGAACGAACCAATAAAAGTCACACATACGCCATGTAGGGCTAAGATAAATGGCCCATTTCCGGCTTAAGAGCACAACATAAGCAAAAGTGGTAGTAGCAGCACACAGAACTGATTTGCTTCTTTTTTTTTTTTTTTTGATCGAACACATGCAATGAGGGAAAACATGTGCGAAAGTGAAGCAGTGGGTAACTACATTAGAGTGTGCCTTATATGGGAAGTTTGTCTTACAAAGTAAAACGTCTATCCGCAGTCCTGCTTTTAGGTAAAAAAACCGCTGCGCTTTTCTTGACATCGAAGCAGCATTCGACAATAAGTCTCACAAAAGCCGTTATACAGCACTGCAAAGAAGATAAGTTCAAGGTCCTATCCAAAGTTGAATAAACACTCTACTTCGCACGATAATCGCTGAAGCCTAGGTGGCGAACAGCGCAGTTCATGTCAATATCACGAGGTGGTGTCCCACGGAGGAGTTCTGTCACCCTTTAAGTGGAGCCTAGTAGTGCATGAACTCCTGCAAAGGCTATCAAACAATGGCATCCGATGCCAGGTTTACGCGGAGGATATAGTAATTATTGCAAGGGATCAAGGGCACGCTATGTGGGGCTTAACATTAACTCATTAAAGCGGGCATCATCGCTTTCACCAAAAGAAGTTTTCTACCAGCCCTAAGATCACTAAAAGTAGATGGCGTTACATTAGAGTATGAAACTGAAACAAAATAATTGGGGGTAATCTTCGACACTAAGGTCCTATGGCAGCAACACTTTGACCAGGAAGTCCATTATGATATGTAAACGTCTAGCAGATGAACCATGAGGTTGCAGCCCAGTCCTGAGATGAGTGTACATCATTATAGAAAAATCCATGATAACCTATGGCTTTATAGCCATAGTCATCGAGAATAACTCAATTGACGGCGACGTAATCGCAGAAAAATCTCTAAAGAATAGCATGTGTACGCATCACGGAGGCTATGCGTACTCAACCCACAACAGCGCTAGCCGCTATCCTAGACCTAGCTCCGTTGCACATAGCAATACAACAATTAGCCAAGCGAGCCTTATTGAATATTGCAAAGAAGGGCTCGGGCAAAGGAAAACTAATTTCATCCAGAAACACCGAGGAAGCAAAAAAGAAGATAACAAGCCCAATTCCCGAGAAATGATATATTCAATCAAGAAAATAAAGTGGAATTGGGAGAAAATATAGCATGGAATGCAGCGAGAGCTGCTGGCAGCCATCTCCTACACAAAATCGTATGGTATACATATGCCTCGGAAACACCAGACGGTATTGAAGCTGCTTCCCAAGGCAGTCGGTTCTATGTACCGGAGCGACTCGGGATTTTTCCCGACCAAGGACTGTCATTTCAGTGTGACCCCATTTAATTTGTTTCGTCCCTCCCACAAATTGTCATCCTCCCAGCAGCTCCTTGCAGCAGGACTGCTACATATTCTCTTACTCCGGGAAGGTATCGAACCCAATCCGGGTCCGTCTCCTGACCCCGGTCCTGAGAAATGGTTTTGCTGCATTTGCCAGAAAAGAATCTTTTTAGGACGGTCATACTCTGTTCAGTGTGTCTCGTGCAAGGGATGGTTGCATCGGACAGGTTGTTCTGGGCTTGATCCCAAAACCCGACGTCCACGTAACTTTTATAAATCTTTTGTGGCTCCTTGCTGCTCACGCCCAAGGGCGTCCCGTAATCTACGCCTAAGCGTATCCCACTACCTTCCAGCAGCTTCGCTGCTCAGCAAGCCACAACAAGTACCCGCTGCTGCTCGCGCCCCACGGCGCCAACAACTCAAACAGCTGATACCGCTCATAACTACTACCTTCGTAGTAGAGCTGGTAGCAATGCTGAGCATCAGCCCCTGCCCCCGTCTTCTTCTCCCCCCTCTTTTCTGGCAGCAATCGTGCTGGGAAACAGACTCTTAGTCCCTGCCTCCGTTTGCACCGTCTGCCAGCACAGAATATACAGGTTTGCGACATCCGCTCAATGCAGCTCCTGCCTTGGGTGGTGCCACTTTCCTAGATGTTCTGGTCTCCGCGACGGCAACCCCTCGACGGGTTTCATCGTGCCATGTTGCCAGGTCGCAAACCCAAATCATCCGGGTACCCCAATGCTTGCCCAAGGGCGCCCAGTCCCAAGGCCACAACAGCAATTGCGTCCTGGCCTTCCACAACCTAGGCGTAGTCACCCCTCACTTACCCCTAGAGTGGCGGCGTCATCCCTCATGCACTTCAGAATTCTGCAGTTCAACTGTAATGGACTAACTTGGAAGATTACGGAGATAGTCGATTTCATGAAGCGGCACAACATCCGCATTGCTGCGATTCAGGAGACTAAACTCACAGCAAGATCTGCATTGCAGACCTGCTCTGGTTATAATGTCCACAGGAAAGACCGCGAGAGCGGAAATGGAGGCGGCCTCGCGTTTATTATACACCACTCTGTGCAATATCATATATTTGATCCTGGCATCGACCGCAGTGACAATGTCTTAGAACGTCAAGGCCTATCTGTCCGGTCAGGCGATGCAAATCTAGAAATCATCAACATCTACATCCCTCCTGTCACCTGTTGCCCCAGTGGATACCGCCCTAATATCGAGGCCTTACTCACTGGCAACAATCGCATTATCTTAGGCGATTTCAATGCCCATCACGACCTATGGCATTCAAACTTGCGGGCGGACAGTAGGGGTGAGATGTTGGCGGATCAAATAGACGAAACGACGTTCTGCACAATAAACGGAGACGCCCCCACACGTATGGTAGGAAGCTGTCATAGCTCGCCAGATATCTCAATCGTGAGCGCAGAACTCGTAAACTGCGTCAACTGGCAGCCGATGGTAACATTGGCATCCGACCACCTGCCCATACTTATTTCGTTCGAGCGTACCGCCGACTTCATCGTCGCCGAAAAACGCACTTTCATAAACTTCAAAAAAGGAAAGTGGGAAAAATACAAATCTGCAACAGACAACAGCTTTGCTGCCCTCCCTATCCCGACTGATGCCCGCCAAGGGGAGCGTGCCTTCCGTAAGGTCATTGAATCCGCCTCGGCACATTTCATTCCCGCCGGGAGAATTCCCGAAATCTGGCCGCACTTCCCGGCGGAGGCCGCGAGCTTAGCGAGGGAACGCGACCTTATAAGACAGCTTGATCCAGGCGACCCCCAAATAAGGGATATAAACCAACGCATCAGATTGCTTGTGGACGAGCACACGCGGGCGAAATGGGAAGAGCACCTAAGAGGTTGTAACCTCTCTACCGGTGTAGGTAAACTTTGGTCCACCGTAAAGTCCCTATCGAATCCGACTAAGCACAAAGACAAAGTTTCCATCGCCTTTGGCGATAAGGTGCTATCGGATGCGAAAAAATGCGCGAGCGCTTTCTGCCGACAATATATAATGCATCCTACGGTCGACAAAGATAGACGGAGAGCCAATAGACACGCACATAAACACAAACTCAGCGCGTCACCAATTACCATCACCGCTAGAGAGGTTAAGGACGCCATTGGTCGCGCTAAACCATCAAAAGCAGTGGGCCCAGACGGCATAGCCATGCCGATGCTTAAAAACCTAGGGAAAGAGGGTTTCAAATATTTAGCGCATGTCTTCAACCTGTCTCTTTCCACCTTTGTCATACCCGAGAAATGGAAAATGGCCAAGGTGGTCCCGCTACTAAAGCCTGGGAAACCAGCTAACGTAGGTGAGTCATATCGTCCGATATCTCTCCTATCGCCAGTGGCAAAGACGCTTGAAGCCATTTTGCTCCCTTATTTCCAAGCACATTTGCAGCTAGCCCCTCATCAGCATGGCTTCAGAAAACTCCATAGCACTACCTCCGCGCTAAATGTCATTAGCACCCAGACAAATTGCGGTTTGAATCAATATCCCCACCATAGAACAGTAGTCGTAGCGTTAGACCTATCAAAAGCTTTTGATACGGTCAACCATGGCTCGTTACTGCAAGACCTGGAGGGTCTACCCTTCCCCCATGTCTTAAAAGGTGGACCGCAAATTATCTGGGTGGTCGGCAGGCATCGGTGCAATTCAGAAACGAAACATCAAAACAAAGGAGAATTAAACAAGGGGTGCCACAGGGTGGTGTCCTATCCCCGCTTTTGTTTAATTTCTACATATCTAAGCTACCTTCACCACCGGAAGGAGTCACAATCGTTTCCTACGCCGATGACTGCACAATAATGGCTACAGGCCCAGGCCCAAAGATCGGTGAGCTATGCAATAAAATAAACGGCTATCTCCCTGATCTCTCCAGTTTTTTCGCCTCGCGAAACCTGGCATTGTCACCGACTAAATCTTCCGCGACCTTATTTACAACATGGACGCCCCAAATGTCGACCATATTGAACATCCACGTCGATGGCACTACGCTACCGACTGTCCTACACCCCAAAATCTTAGGTGTGACGTTTGATCAGGATCTACATTTTGGTGCGCACGCAACCGCAATTGTTCCAAGAATTCAGAGCCGTAATAAAATCCTGAAATCCCTTGCTGGCAGTACCTGGGGAAAAGATAAAGAAACGCTCTTGACCACATACAAAGCAATTAGCCAGCCGATTACGTGCTACGCGTCACCCATATGGTCGCCAAGCCTAAAAACCACCCACTGGAAGAAACTACAGGCCTGCCAACATACTGCTCTCAGAATCGCCACGGGCTGTCTTCTTATGTCCCCAGAACACCATCTGCATAATGAGGCGAGAATACTCCCCATCAGGGAGAGAAATGAAATGCTGACCAAACAGTTTCTGTTGAATACCCAGAAACCTGGGCATCCCAACAGACATCTGATTAACGAACGGCCACCGCCTAGGGGCCTAAGGAGTCATCTCCGTAAGCATTTTGAAGAAATACGGCACCTGAGAACCCAGCCGTATGAAGCGGAAAAACACAAGCAGGTCCTTGGTGAACTCCATAGACAGGCGTCGGACCTTTATGTCGGGAATTGCCCGGTGAATCCAGTACTTGAAGAAAAATATCCAGAACTCGCAGAAGAGGAACGCATACTTCCCAGGGAAACGCGTGTCACTCTTGCTCAACTTCGTTCTGGATACTGTAACAGGTTAAACTCTTACCTATCCAGAACCAACCCCGACATACAAAATGTATGCCCTGCTTGCAATGTGTCCCCACATGACACCAACCATCTCTTTAATTGTAATGTGGAACCAACGCCTCTAACACCCCTTTCCTTATGGTCCACCCCTGTTGAAACGGCAAGTTTCCTTGGACTCCCGTTAGAGGATATTGATGACAATTTGTGATCGGTCGCGGCTATTAGGTGGGGCGAGCATTGCTACAACAACAACAAAGGTATTGAAGCTGAAATGTTTTCATCCAGAGCTAGAATATTAGTTAGTCTGGGAGTATACGCCACCGTATTTGAAGCGGATGTCTACGCTCAAAACTCAGAATGCTGAGCAAAAACTTCAATGCGTATACGCAAACAAAACCATTGCCATACTTAACTACAGTCAAGCTGCACTCAAGGCAACTTCAACAGAAAGAAAATACTATTCTTGGAGAGCATGGGAAGGCATAACTAATTCGGAGTACACCATGTAATATTTCTGGACTTCTGGTCCAGGGAAACACGGAGTGGAAGATAATGCGAAGACAGATAGCCTGGCGAGATACGCAACGACTGCACGACACATTGATCCTGAGGGGCTTTCGCCAGTTGGCGCACAGAAAGTTAGGCGACATTTTTTTCTAGAAGAGAGGAAAAAAGATTAGAGCACAGGCACAATGCGCAAGATTTAAGACAATCTAAGCTACTTTAAGAAAGTACAAACCGCTATAGGGTAATCATTTATGCATGTAAATATACTAGAGATCGCCCAGTAGTTAAAATTCAACCACAGGAAAGGAAAGGATAGGAAAGGAAAGGAAAGGATAGGAAAGGAAAGGAAAGGAAAGGAAGGAAAACCAATGAAAGGGAAATGAAAATAAAAGAAATATAATTTGTCATTTTAATATAATAATAGGAGCATTCGATGGGTAATATAATCAATAAGTAAGATCAATTTAGGGAAATTTTATATTGCTCTAGGAGGAAGGGTATGATTGAAACAATCTGCTTCTAGTAAACAAACGGTAGGAAAAGGAAAGGTAAGGAAAGGAAAAGAAAGGAAAGGAAAGGAAAGAAAAACAATGGAAGGGAAATGAAAATAAAAGAAATGAAAGAAAAGAAAATTAGAGGAATGGAAAGGAAAGGAAAGGAAAGGAAAACAAAGGAAGGAAAGGAAGGAATATGAGTGGAAGAGAAACGAAAGCAAAAGAAAGGAAATAAAAAGAAAATTAAAAGAAAGGAAAGGAAAGGAAAGGAAATGAAAGAAAAGAAAAGTAGAGGAAGGGAAAGGAAAGGAAAGGAAAGGAAAGGAAAGGAAAGGAAAAGAAAGGAAGGAAACGAAAGGAAGGGATATGAATGGAAGAGAAATTAAAGTAAAAGAAAGGGAATAAAAAGAAAATTAAAAGAAAGGAAGGGAATGGAAAATAAAGAAAAGGTAAGGAAAGGAAAGGAAAGGAATGGAAAGTAAAGGAAAGGAAAGGAAAGGAAAGGCAACGAAAAGAAAGAAAATGAAAGGAAAGGAAAGGAAAGCAAAGAAAAGAAAACAAAGGAAAGGAAAATAAAAGAAATAGACTTGATGCATGATCAGCTATGTATTTTTGTTCAATTTTTATTGTGTACAAAGCAACTCCTCGGCCATGCTCACGATTCAGCATAGTACACAAAAAGCAAGTACACACGCACAGCGTGTCTATAGTATGAATAAGTGCATGTGTAGTGGTGTGACTTTTATGTTAAATTTTTTATATTAAAATGATTTTTCAAATTTTTTTTTATTTATGGATAACAGTGCAGCTCAAAATGTCCTATTAATACACATATAATTTGTATACCTTAGAATTATAGTTTAGCAGAAAACGGTTCCACATTTTTTCATCTTGTCTATTTATATATAAGATAAGGGTGGACAAAACAAAATCATATTTTCATTACACCAATAAGAAAGAAACATATTTATTTCGGCACACCCTAATATGCATACATATTCAACAAAATGTGTAGTAACCGGCCGCCTACGGCTGCAATGCATTTCAACGGCCTCTATAAAATAGTTGGGGAAATTACCAGAGTCCCTTTGACCTACATATGTATATATTTACAAATTCGTATGCGATAGTAGACATGTTAAAGAGCGGGTTACAAATGCAACAACAACAAAAAATATGTTAATATGCATGTCTGTAAATAAAAAATGTATTTAACAAAAAGAAAGGAACAGCAGATTTGCTTGTTTCCACAGCATACTTGTGCATGCATTCATACATACAAATGTACATGTGAGTACATTTATAAAATTGGCTGATCAAAGTAAGACATGCGAAGGGATTTGCACCTTTTTTAACTGAAATATGCAAGCGCACGAACATATCACCTTAAAACACACATACATACGTTCGTATGTAAATACCCCGCAAAAATCGTGCGATTAATCCCTAAAGAAATTGGATCCCGATTGATCTCTTTTGTTTATAGTTGGGCACAATTGATCCATTTTAGTCCCTTTCGGGTACAGTTGGGATTAGTTAGTTTGAAATCTATGTAGCCTATTTTAAGAAATATTAAAAAAAAAACTGCAACGAAATGAGTAAAATAAAAAAAATACAGGTGATTGAATCGAATTATTTAAAAAAAATGCGGAGCCCTATACCGAACCTAAATTACTAGGGCTTAACGACTATGCCGGAGTTAGGGTTAAATTTTCGGAGAATATTTTTTATTTCTTTTTGAAAACCGCGCGAACAACTTACATCAAATAGATTTGGTGACTTGGCAAATCCTTCGATTGTGTTTCTGCCATGAAAAATTCCACTGGGCCCTATTTGAGTCCTTATTGAACCCTAAAGGGACTAGTCTTCATATGTTCCCATATGTGTATAAAGGTGATTGGTCCTATCGATCCTTTTCGGGTATAAATCAGTACAAAGATGAAAACTGGTATTGGTCGCATACTCCTTTGCGACTAATCCCGGATTCAACCCAGAAATGGGATGGGCTATTTTGTACAGCAACATTGTTTTTTTATTATCTAGATAATTTGTACGACAACAACTGGATTTTGTTTACCAACAAACATGGAAAAAATATTTTCAACTCTGGTTCCGGAGGTTATATCCAACAACATTATTTAATTATTTTTAAACCAAATAGTTCTCGAGTTGATATCCAACTTCATTCTCCAATCACTATTCAACATTTGAGAAATTTTGTAAAATTTAGAGTTCTCGAGTTGATCTCCAAAGTTGTATCAAATTATTATCCAATATTTGCGAGATTTTTGGAAATATACAGTTCCTAAATGATTATCAAACAAATTTTTCCAGTTGATATCCTACATTGGATATCGAGTTGAGGTGGTGTTGAAAAAAAATCTCTAAGGTGGCATCACCAAAACCATCAGCTGTTTACTGTGAGATAAAAACACCTGGTTGAAAGCAATAATGAACCCTAATTAATCAAAAATAAATTATGTATATTTTATTTATTTTTTTGAGAATACTGTAGTATGGAATCTTACATTTGAACCAGTTAGAGAACCACAAGTGTTAATTAAATTTTTTCAATTTAAGTAATAGCATTTTTTGCTTCATGAAAAATTCCTTCTTTTGCTGGGTACGCTATGATTCTCGAGTTGAGCCAATATTTCGAAAGAACTCTTGAGATTTTAGAAGTATGCCTAGTTATCAACATGCGCTCTTATGGTACTCAAGCCCAAATGCTTGTTGGGTATATTCGACGCCATTTCGAACGAACGCAAATAACTGATAGGTTAACTAGAGTGTAACCCTGCCAGATCGGTCACTTAAGCTCAACTTAATCTTCAGTTAAATTGGACTGAAAAACTGCTGAATAAGTTTAAGCGTAGTTTAACTGACAAAATGAGCTCAACTTGTACTAAAAAACCGGGCCTAAGAGGCAAGAATTTGTGTACCTTATTTTGGGTGAGCGTCTCCGAAAAATGGTTTTTTCTGCTGTATCAGTCGCTAAGTTTAGACATTTTGTGAAAAATTTCGCTCATATTCTGCTTGACATACGTATAAAGAGGCATATTTTGAAAGAAATTAACATTTTTATCTTCTCAATTTTGCAAAAAATTTGCCCAGACCTGTTAATCTTTCACTAACTTTAATAATTATACATTATTATATTGTGTAAAGGTAAATGCCTTAATCCACTCAGCCATATGCATTTTCCGCTGCTCGTTTTGAAATTGATCTCTAAGTATTGCTCATTTGTTGTTTTTTTTTGCTGTCCTTTATCTCAATCTAGTTTGTTTTATTTATTTTTTTTCTTTTAATCTATTTAATTTTCCTTTTTTTACTTATTTTATTTTATTTTATCTTATTTTATTTTATTTTATTTTATTTGGTTTTATTTTATTTTGCTTTTATTTACCTAATTTGAATTTGTTTTATTTTATTTGAGTTTTTTTAATTTGTTTTACTTTTTTTATTTAATTCTTTTTTACTTTATTTCGTTATTTTAGTTTATTTCATGTTATTTTATTCTTCTTATTTAATTTTCAATTTTTATTTTTATTTTATTTCACTTAATTTAAATATAGTAAAATAAAGTAAAATGAAATCAAACATAAATTCATTTTATTTTATTTTATTATATATAAATTTATTTAATTTATTTTATTTTATTTTATTTTATTTTATTTAAATTTATTTATTTTATTTTATTTTATTTTATTTACACTTTACTTTATTTTTTTTTTTTATTTGAATGTTTTTCTTTAGTTTTATTTTAGTTGTTTTTATATGTTGGAAGCTCGATTATAATGCACTAAATAAGGGAAAAGCCGATAGATGGCGCCTGAGCCAAATTTTTAGAAATTTTAAAACAAACGGGGAAATTTCTCGGTCAAGCTTTAAGAAACTTTCCGTAGAGCAACAAACTTGCGTAGAACATGCAATAAAAATACACAAAAATTCTGCCAGGTGGTGCAAGGTTTGAGATGGTAACAAAGTCATCGCTTTCTTATGCAGTTTCCTGAAAAGCTATTTGAAAAAATTTCAGAGGTCAAAGGGACCTGAATACCTTGGAAAAAGTTGCGCTAGGAGGCGTACAGAGCATGGTATTTAGAAAAGTACTACAAAAAGGAGGATAAATCTTGCGATTTTTAAGAGTTACAAACCTCAAATTTTCGCACATACTTACTTCGGAGCACACCGACAACGCAACAAAAGAGAAGAATGGAAAGAAATTAATTAAAAGGCCACACGTTGGGCAGCAATCCTTTTTTATATGCTCTAAGACAAGCATCATAAGATATTTAGTGAAAACCTAAATATGAAGATTTTCACACACATTAGCTAAGCTGAAAATATCAAATCCAAATCACACAGGCAACAACAGCCCCAAAAGCCACAAATTATGATTACCGGTAAAGCAGACAACATAGACTATTTTCTTGTTGATGGACGCTACAAGCAATTATTGCATCGTTAATCAGTCATCATACAACAAATGCAGGCATCAGCACTGAAATTTATGGGCAGGCTGCCAATCATTCAAATTAACACCCACCCTTGCATATCTGTATTGGCTGCCACTTACCAGCGCAAAAACCAAGAATACAAAAAAATAAAAGAAAAGCTCAATCCAAGTGATCGTTAGTTTCATTCTTCAACAGTGTATAGCCCCAAGCCATTCGAACAAAAAAAAACCCTTAACTGTTTGCGTTTAAAGCAAATTTCACATGCTGGTTTTTACTGCTTTGTTATTGCTTAAGCCTGCAGCACTCACTGGTTCACCACAACTCAGCATGTCCTTTGGTGACTGACCAGCAACACTAGCAAAGATTTTTATTCAGAATTTGCGATATCTAGGTGCATATTTATTCTCTTTCTGATTCCCAACGAAATTAAAATTTTTGTGTTTTTGCTGCTTAACAACACGCCAGATTTCCCAGAGAATTTCTGATTATGCATATAAACTAGAGCGGGTCAAATTGTTTGCCCCGCAGGAGTATAGCAAAGATGTAATCTACAGATGATTCTTAGAAAAATTGCTGAAGACACCATAGCTCTAAGTCCGATTTCAAGGTCCCAACTTTTGCAAAATAGATATTGTAACGCATATTAGCAGCACTAAGGAATACTATCATCTCTAAGCCGATGCTAAGCAGTGACTTGTATGCACATCAATAATTCAATCATTATGTCTACACATATGTACATACACGCAGCGGAGAAGCAACACACAACCACATGCATAAATCTGATATACTCCCGAAAGTATGCAATGGTTGTTCTAGTGTCGCTCATACATCCAAACACATGCAGATATCTTATCTGAGATGCTCCCAGAAGTATGCAATTATAATTGTGTTCACACATACACGCGCATATGAGAAGCTATAAACGTAGTAACTTTATAGCTGATGGCCAACTAGTAGATTCTGGAAATGGAAGCGCCTAGAAGATGCGAACGAAAAATCACAGATTATAAAAGGCCGCAACAGTAGAGGCACGACAATCAGTTTGATTTCAGCATTAAATCTGTCGAGCAGTAGCAGTGTTATTTTTGAAAGTACTTTAATAAAAGTCATTTTGCATTATTGAATAGTGGTGTTATTTATCCAACAGTTTAGTGATTCGAACGTTAGCAGAAGATTGCAAATAAGAGGAATTGCACTAAATTCGTTACAATTGGTGTCAGAAGAGGAATTGTTGAATAAATTCCAGGGTTGCAGAGCACAACAAGGACATGGCGAAGTTAAGTGAATTAAGGATCCAGCAACTAAAAAAGGAGTTGGGAACCGTGGAGTGAAAACAACCACCAATAAGATCGCACTTCAAGCACGGCTACGAGAGGTATTAGAGTGGGAAGGAATTAATGTAGACGAGTATGTCTTTTATCCTTATGTGGAAGAGCCAGCGACTAAAGTGGAAGAGAAGACAGAGACTCCGAATCCATTGGCAAGTGTTTACACTAACCCGATACTAGCAGGGTTGAACCAAATGTCGTCACAAATGTCATCTCAACTGGAAGAACAGAAAACGTATATGTTATCACAGATGGAATCCCAGGAGAACCAAATAACGTCCAAGATTGAAGCAAAAGAAACACGTATTTCAGAAATGTCGACACAGATAACATCCAAGATGGAAACTCAACTGGCAGAACAGAAGACAAGTATAGCGTCCCAACTGGAATCGCAAGAGACACGTGTGGCTGAAATGCTAAAGTTGTGTCTTATAGTGGGAAATGATATTTCTCCAAAAAAACGGATAAACAAAATAGATAGAAAGGTCTAATTGTTGATGATTGTTGATGATAAGAGGAGCGCTTATCATTGCAGGTGGCACAAATGTCTTCGCGGTTAGAAGCACAGGAAGCAAGGGTAACATCAAAGCTGGAAGCGCAGGATGCAAAAATCGCTCAATTTCAAGCAGAAGTCGATGATTTAAAAGGTTGTATGGAGCAGTTGCAACTAAATCGGCCAGCAGTTTCAGCGGGAAATCTAAAAACACCATCCTTTGACGGTTCTGTTCCTTTCCAGGTCTTTAAGCTAAAGTTTGAGAAGACTGCAGCAGTGAACAACTGGAATGCTAAAGATAAAGTTGCAGCTCTATTCGTAGCATTGAAGGGGCCAGCAGCCGAAATCCTACAGACTGTTCCCGAAGGAGAGCGGAACAACTATGAAGCCTTGATGGCCGCTGTCGAGAGACGTTATGGAAGCGAGCATAGAAAACAGATATACCAAATTGAGTTGCAAAATCGTTACCAAAAAGCTAATGACACTTTGCAAGAGTTTGCTTCGGATGTTGAAAGGTTGTCTCATCTTGCAAATGCGGACGCATCCGTGAAATACACTGAAAGGGTAAAAATCCAGAGCTTCATAAATGGAATACGAGATGTGGAAACGAAGCGAGCTACATATGCGAATCCAAAACTAACATTTGCTGAAACGTATCGCATACACTGACTCAGGAAACAGCCTCACTTTTGAGTAAGTCAGCGTACAAAGCTCATCGCGTGGAAGTGGAAAGGCCAGACTGGTTAGACACAATTTTGGAAGCACTGAAGGGGTTACAACAGAAAAATGCTGGAGTTATTAAATGTTTCAAGTGTTGCAGCCCAGGCCACATTGCACGTCATTGCAGCACCGGTCCTAATAGTTCCAACAATCTGAGTGGCCGTAAATGTAGAGCTGACGGAGATGAGCAAATCTCCAAGTCCACTGAATCGTTAAACTAATGAGAGTCAGCCGCAAGGGGCGACAGCTGGCTTCCTCAATTGAATGCCCCATAATCTCTATCTCGCAAATTGGAAGAACGTCAAGCAATCTTACTGTCGGAGGACATGTGGATAGAAAGGAAAGTTTACTGACTGTAGATACGGGTGCATCCTATTCCATCGTTCGATCAGATTTAGTCAACAAGAAGATAAGACAATTGCTTGGAACAAGATTACGTACAGCCACGGGAGAGGACACCCAGGTAATTACAGAAGTAGCATGTGAAGTAGCAATTGGGAACGTCACGGTACTACACAATTTTATAGTGGCAGAGATTGTTGATGAAATCATAATTGGAGTGGACTTCTTAATCGACCAAGGCATCAAGATCGATATGCAAAGCAAGATGATTCGGCTACGAGAGAGGCTACAGCAGCAAACGAGTGCTGGTGGAAGAGAGTTAGCAAATACCACCAAAATCCGAAGCAGTCATCTGGGTAAAGGTTGATGGCGATTGTGTGACAAACAAATTGTGGGTTGTCGAGGCAGCAAGCAAATAAACACCGAACATATCTGTAGGAAAAACCCTGGCTATGACAAAACAAGATGGACGTATTCCAGTAAGGGTACTCAATGAGTTCAAGTCACCACTTAAACTGACCAAAGGAGCAATTTTGGGAAGATGTCAAGAGGCTGAAGTAGTTATTAACTGTGAACAGCTCCAGAAACACGTTTCATCTAGTAATGCTGATCTTTCAAATGACATCACGGCATGGACGGAGGGGCTAGAGGAAGATTATCAGAGCAAGGCAAAGCAACTGCTCCTAAAGTACGCAAACATATTTGCCCAGGATGGTTCCAAACCAGGCCGCACCAATGTAGTGAAACATCAAATTGACACTGGAAACGCGAGGCCGATACGTCAAGCTGCACGTAGTGTTCCACTGGCGAAGCGGGAAGTTGTGAATCAAATCATACAAGAAATGAGCGACAGCGGCGTCATCGAACCATCAGCTAGTCCATGGAGCTCATAGGTAGTAATTCTAAAGAAGAAGGATGGAAAAATGGGGTTTTGCGTGGACACGCGGAAGTTGATGGACGTTACGAAAAAGGATAGCTACCCATTGCCAAGAATTGACGACACTCTGGACTCGCTATCTGGTACGAAATGGTTTTCCATACTGGACTTGAAAAGCGGCTACTGGCAAGTCTAGGTGAAGGAGGAAGATAAAGAGAAAACAGCCTTCAGTATCGGTGATGGTCTTTGCAATTTGCAGTGATGCCTTTTGAACTTTGTAATGCACCAGCTACTTTTGAGAGACTTATGGACCAGGTACTGAAAGGACTACATTGGAAAACATGCTTGGTGTACCTGGACGACATCATCGTATTGGGCGAGAACTTTGATGAACATCTTAAGAACTTGGAGGAAGTTTTCCAGAGGTTACCTGGCGCTGGTCTGAAGTTAAGTCCCAAAAAGTATGCGCTGTTTAAAAAGGAAGTAAATTATTTGGGTCACAAGGTAACGAAAGAGGTCATCTGCACTGCGAACGAAAAGATAGAGGCTGTAAAAGATTGACCAAGACCACAGAACCTACATGAATTGGGAAGTTTCCTTGGGCTGTGCACATATTACCGCCGATTTGTACCAAATTTTTCCAGCGTAGCCTCCATGAGCTTACAAGAAAAAATAAAGCTTTTGAACGGAAGAAGGAGCAAGAAGTGGCTTTTCAAACATTGGAGCGTTTGGGAACTGTCCCAATGTTAGCATATCCGATTCCAGGAGCAACATTTATTCTAGATACAGATGCGAGTGGATATGCTATTGGAGGCGTTTTATCACAACTGGTCGATGGACAGGAGAAGGTAGCTGCATATTACAGCCGTTCGATTGGAAAACCAGAGAGGAACTATTGCGTTACACGGAGAGAGCTTTTGGCATTGGTAGAGTGCATTAAACATTTCCACAAATACCTCTATGGAAAGCGATTCCGCGTCAGGACAGATCACGCAGCGTTGGAATGTCTTCTGCAGTTCCGTAATCCGGAAGGACAATTGGCACGTGGATCGAGCGACTACAAAGCTATGACTTTTCCATTGAGCATCGAAAAGGTAATACCCATGAAAATGCTGATGCAATGTCACGAAGACCATGTAGTTTGGAACGCAAGCACTGTTCAAAGCCGAGGCTAAAGGAGACATTATAGATGTCCGGCTAATCACTATAACGTGCACGAATGAATGGGACAAGGAACAACAAAGAAAGTGTCAGCTAGAAGATACAGAACTGCCACATGTTATGCAAGGGCTCGAGAGTAACAAAAGACCAAACAGAGAAGAGATGTCAGAGATATCCGGTTGCCTTCATCGAGTATGGGAGAGTGAGGATGGTCAATGCAAGAAGAAACTGATAGTTGTTCCCAGAAACAGGATTCCTGACGTGCTCGGCGAGCTGCATAATGTTCCAAGTGGAGGGAATCACGAAGACGCTCGAAAAAATTAAGCAGAGATTCTATTGGGTAGGTTGCCGTCAGTCAGTCACCGAGTGGATTGCCAACTGCGAGGTTTGCAATAGAGCGACAGGCCCAAAACACGAAGTCATGGTCAGATGAATCAGTATATTTCAGGTGCACCATTTGAAAGGATCGCCATGGATGTCGTAGGTCCATTTCCTACTAGCAACCGCAGAAACAAATACGTACTGGTGGTTATGGATTATTTCAGTATATGGCCATATGTATACCCAATCCCAAACCAAGAAGCAGAAACAGTAGCAGAAGTGGTTACAAACGATTTGGTTGCAAGGTACGGTGTACCAATGAAGTTACATTCTGACCAAAGCAGGAATTTTGAATCAGCTGTGTTCCAAGAAATGTGCAAGAAGTTGGGCATTCGAAAAACACGGACAAATGCATCGCATCCTCAGTCCGATGGTATGGTGGAACGTTTCAATAGAACATTGGAAGGGCATTTAAGGAAAGTAGTAGACAATTACCATAAGGACTGGGATACACACATATCATTATTCTTCATGGCCTACCGATCGGCAGTACATGAGACAACGGGCCAAACTCCCGCAAAGGTAATTTTTGGCAATGAGCTTCGACTGCCAGCTGAATTGAAGTACGGGATAGATGCCGATGCGGAGAGAAATGTTAAGAAATCCACTGGTGCCTTGGAAGAAGAGCTGAGAGAGATACACGATCTGGTAAGGCAACGAGCAAAGATTATGAGTGACAAGATGAAAGCGAGGTACGATAAAGCAATTAATTCGGAAGGGTTTCAGGAAGGAGATTTGGTGCTGCTATACAACCCACAACAAAAAAAAGGGTTGTCCCCGAAATTGCAGTGTAATGGGGAAGGCCCATACAAAGTTGTAAAACGGATCAACGATGTAGTGTACCGCATACAAACCATTGGCAAACCACGAACCAAAATGAAAGTGGTTCATTTGGAGAGGCTAGCAGCGTTTAGATCGAGATATTTGTCTGATCGGGACGATCAGACTTAGGTGGAGGGCAGTGTAACGAATATTAGCAGCACAAAGGGATACTATCATCTCTAAGCCGATGCTAAGCAGTGACTTGTATGCACATCAATAATTCAATCATAATGTCTACACATATGTAAATACACGCAGCGGAGAAGTAACGCACAACCACATGCATAAATCTGAGATACTCCCGAAAGTATGCAATGGTTGTGCTAGTGTCGCTCACATATACAAACACATGCAGATATCTTATCTGAGATGCTCCCAAAAGTATGCAATTATATTTGTGTTCACACATACACGCGCATATGAGAAGCTATAAACGTAGCAATTTTATTGCTGATGGCCAACTAGTAGATTCTGGAAATGGAAGCGCCTAGAAGATGCGAACGAGAAATCACAGAGTATAAAAGGCCGCAACAGTAGAAGCACAACAATCAGTTTGATTTAAGCATTCCATCTGTCGAGCAGTAGCAGTGTTATTTTTGAAAGTACTTTAATAAAAGTCATTTTGCATTATTGAATAGTGGTGTTATTTATTCAACAGTTTAGTGATTCCAACGTTAGCAGAAACTTGCAAATAAGCGGAATTGCACTAAATTCGCTACAATATTTTGCATTTGAATGTAGGGTTTGGCCAAAAAATCTTCATAGCTTCTGATAGAATTATAGGAAAAATATCATATTGGGCTTACTTTAAAGGTATTTTACATACATTTCAGAAACTGTATTTATATCTGAAATGAATTTTAACTACTATATTATCATTTTTAACAAATTTCTTATTGAAAACATTTTTTTTTCTTTACAGCTAAAATAAGTTCGGAACATTTCCAACAACTTTCATTCAGACAGTTTTTCTTTTTTCGAACTCGTTTTAGTAGAAACAAATTTTCAAAAAAAACCTATATTTTCAAGTAATAAGCAAAAATATTGTTCTAATTATAATAATTTCTCATAATTTAAGCCTGATATCTGTACTAAAATTCAAAAACACTATAGTTATTAATACAGATTCTGAAATGTGCGTAAAATACCTTTAAATTAAGCCCAATATGATATTTTTAGTATAATTCTCTCAGAAGCTCTGAAGATTTTTTGGTCAAACGCTACATTCAAATGCAAAATATTTATTTTGCAAAAGTGGGGACCTCGAAATCGGACTTAGAGCTATGGTGTCTTCAGAAATTTTTCTTAGAATAATCTGTAGGTTACGTTTTTGCTATACTCCTGATGGGAAAAAATCCATCCATACAATTTGACCCGCTCTAATACACACCAAAATAAAAATCTCCTTAAAATGAGGAAATGGTAAATGTCGACACAGTGTAAGTGAAACGTTCGAAAAGGCGCTTAGTGAGAGCGTTCTACGACATTGTTAAGTTAGCTAAAATGGTGAAAATAACCGGTTAGCGAATGCATGCTTACCTACACTATAAAAAAAGTATCCTAAAATCGCGGAAAGTTATTAAAATAAGGAGAAATGGTAAATGATATTTCGCCATAGAAGTTCTTCTCTGAATTTGGATAACTAATTGGCTATAAGAATAATTTTCTTAAAAATGGGGAGAATTATATAAAAAATTATTAAAACTAGATTGTGTAACTGTCACGGTAGTTGCGAAGAGGTGAACCAACGTTTCCTCTTCTTCGTTCTCTTTGCAGTTCATGCAGCAACGACGATAAAGCGCTCTTAATCTTTCTGTATGCCTGCCTATAAGAAGGTACCCAGTTAGTACTCCTACAAGTGTGGAAATTTTATTCTTACCTAGAGTGTTAAAATGACGCCCAGGTTTTCTTCGATTTTTCACACCTCGGTGTTTGTAACCATCTATCGTCGGCTTGGCGGTGGATGTACTCCTAAAACTTGCATGCAGCAAGGGGCATACGTAAGCGTTCTTGTTCAGGAAGAATACAAAATACATCAATCTGTCTGGTCGTTACCTGCCTGACGAGTGCACCTGCACCAATGCAGTATCCCTCGATGCCCTTGTGCTCGGGGACCCATGTGATGTGTGCACGGACGGTGCTGTTGATTCATCCCTTGAAGAGATTGACGACAGTTTAGTATTAGTTCAAAATTGAACGAGTAAGAAACAAGAGATTTTAGAGCAGCCTGGCTGTCACGTAAAATAAAGATTTTATTGCCGAAATAGTTTGTCACTATCCCAACTGCGGCTTCCACGGTGTATGTTACTTCTGCTTGGAATACACTACAGTGATCGGATAGTCCGAAAGAGAGTTGGATGTCTATTTGAGTAGACTCGAGCTGTACCACTTAGCTTAGATCTATCGATGTAGATGAAAATGGTGCCATAAATAGCAAGGAACCTATCGGATCCAGCCAAAACATCCCTACTGGGAATGTTTACCGTAAAGTTGCTTTCCTCAATTCTTGTCGCACATCCATTCGTGTTAGGAGGAAGGCATCTGTATTTATGTAGTATGTTAAGAGTATCCGATGGCTATATTGTTCCAATTGGGCAACTCTATTAAACGCACCGCTGCTCGGTAACCAGTTAATCCAATAGTAAGCTGTCAAAAATGATCTGAAGACCTTCGCTGGGTATTGCTCTCAGAGCACCGCTAATGCTGATCACAGATCTCTCAACTTTTCCAACAAGTTTTGGTTTTACGCATTGCTCAATATTGACCACCATACGACCAATACAGCAGTAAAGGGTTAGGTAATCGCGTTATAAATCCATCGGCATATTTTGGTGGTGAATATTATGCCAATGGTTCTTTTACACGCACCGCTAAGATTTTGGTCCAGAACTCCGCCTAGGAATTTGGCCTTATCTTCCAGGTTTAGACGCACACCATTCGGTGCTGATAAGTTTAGCAGTCTATATTGCACGTCCGCATCGGGAGATCCATAGGAAAAAATCTCGCAACGCTAACTGTATCAGGTCGCATAAAGTTTGAAGGAACTTTGACTAGCAATAGCTAGGTCATCAGAATACACCACAATCTTTCCGTCTTCCAACCTTGTATCTTGTACATGTAAATATTTTGAGAAGTACTTAATCAAGTATTCTTTAAATTAAAATTTTCTTCAATTTAAATAAATCTTTTTTAGAAAATGTTTTCCTCATTAAAGGTGATTTTTTTTTTCGAGTGTATTGTGAATAAATGTACGCATGTTCGAAGAAGTGATAAACGGATGAGTAAATACATTTTGGTGTAAAAAGGAATATTGCTTCTGTCATTGGTGTTAAAGCTACGCGTAAATATGTAATTGTATGTTACTTAATCTAATATATATTATAAATGGGAAAGTTTGGATGTTAAGATGTTTGGATGTTTGGATGTTTAGATGTTTGGATGTTTGGATGTTTGGATGTTTGGATGTTTGGATGTTTGGATGTTTGGATGTTTGTCCAGACGTTTGTCTTTGTGACTCAATAACGCAAGAACGGCTGGACCGATTTGGATGAAATTTTGCACACATATAGCCAATAGTCTAGAAGGATCTACTAGCTATATATTTTTAAAAAGGGGCGTGGTCCCCGCCCCCTAGGGTCAGTTATAATTTAATTATTATATTTTTTCGTTTTTGCGACTGAATCACGCCAAAATGGCTACACGGATTTTGATGAAATTTGGGACACAGACAGTAGTCTACTAGCGAAATTTTTTTCGAACATGGAAAGAGGGGTGGGGGTCCCACGACCCTTCGAGAAATTATTTTTCATAATTTTTACACATTATAACTTTACGTATACTGGCCTTCACCAATATCACAGACTCAAGGGGTCAAATAAGTCGAGGGCTTACAAAGTAAGCAGTGACACCCTCCGCCCGCCCCCCTTTATATCCCCCTCTGGTGTAAAATCCATAAATTGTTATAACTCAATCTAAATTTTCTCCTAAATCAATAGTTTTTGGTATCTGGTACATACAGAACGAGATCTAGACAATTTTGGAGGAACGATCAGTGGTCCTCTCCTCTACTCCCGCCATCCGCCCTCCATCAATTGTTTTTATTAGCACGCTTTTATTAGCTTTACCTGTATGTTTCTATCTAACTTTTTATTCGCTCCAATGCGCCTGCTGCCTTATTAACATGGTTTTATAATTAGCTTCACCTTATTTGTAATCCCGTAAGGGTCATATCGAGACCCTTCCGGGATCATTTCTGGATGGTTTTCGGGATCGGTCCGGGATTACGCCGGAGTAATTTCGGGACTTTTTCGGGACTATTTCGGGATCATTTTGGGACCCTTCCGGGATCATTTCTGTATAGTTTACGGGATCCGTCCGGGATCACGTCGGGGTTATTTTGGAACATTTTCGGGACTATTCCGGAATCATTTCGGAACTATTTCGCGATCATTTGGGGACCCTTCCGGCATCATTTCTGGATGGTTTTCGGGATCCGTGCGGGATCTCGTCGGGGTCATATGGGGACTTTTTCGGGATCATTTGGGGGCTCTTCCGGCATCATTTCTGGATGGTTTTCGGGATCCGTCCGGGACCTCGTCGTGGTCATTTGGGGACTTTTTCGGGATCATTTTGGGGCTCATCCGGCATCATTTATGGATGGTTTTCGGGATCCGTCCGGGATCCCGTCGGGGTCATTTCGGGACTTTTTCGCGACTAATACGGGATCATTTGGGAACCCTTTCGGCATCATTTCTGGATGGTTTTCGGGATCCGTCCGGGATCCCGTCGGGGTCATTTCGGGACTTTTTCGCGACTAATACGGGATCATTTGGGAACCCTTTCGGCATCATTTCTGGATGGTTTTCGGGATCCGTCCGGGATCCCATTAGGGTAATTTCGGGACTATTAGGGGATCATTTGGGAACCTTTCCGGCATCATTTCTGGATAATTTTCGGGATCCGTCCGGGATGCCGACGAGGTCATTTCGGGACTATTTCGGGATCATTTGGGATACCTACCGGCATCATTTCTGGATGGTTTTTGGGATTCGTCCGGGATCCCGTCGTGGTCCTTTCGGGACTTTTTTTCGACTAATACGGGATCATTTGCGGACCCTTTCGGCATCATTTCTGGATAGTTGTCGGGATCCCGTCACGGTCATTTCGGGACTATTAGGGGATCATTTGAGGACCTTTCCGGCATCATTTCTGTATTGTTTTCGGAATCCTTTCGGGATCCCGTCAGGGCCATTTTGGAACTTTTTTGGGGCTAATACGGGATCATTTGGGGATCCTCTAGGGGTCGTTTCGTGACTTTTTCTGTTTTATTTCGGGATCATTTGGGGACCCTTCCGGCATAATTTCTTGATGGTTTGCCGGGTCCATCAGGGTCATTTCGGGACCATTTTGGGATCATTTGGGGACCCTTCCGAGATCATTTCTGGATCCGTCCGGGATGCCGTAGGAGCCATTTCGGGATTTTTTGTTACTTTTCCGGGATAGTTTTCGGACCCTTCCGGGATCATTTCTGGATCTGTGCGGGATCCCATCTGGGTCATTTCCGGACTATTTCGGGATCATTTTGGGATCCTTCCGGAATCATTTCTGTATGGTTTTCGCGATCCGTCGTTGATTCCCTCGGAGCCATTTCGGAACCTTTTCTGGAGTATGTCGGGGTCATTTGGGGACTTTTTCGGGATCATTTGGGGCTCTTCCGGCATCATTTCTGGATGGTTTTCGGGATCCGTGCGGGATCTCGTCGGGGTCATTTGGGGACTTTTTTGGGATCATTTGGGGGCTCTTCCGGCATCATTTCTGGATGGTTTTCGGGATCCGTCCGGGATATCGTCGGGGTCATTTAGGGACTTTTTCGGGATCATTTGGGGGCTCTTCCGGCATTATTTCTGGATGGTTATCGGGATCCGTCCGGGATCCCATCAGGGTAATTTCGGGACTATTAGGGGATCATTTGTGGACCTTTCCGGCATCATTTCTGGATAAGTTTCGGTATCCGTCCGGGATGCCGACGAGGTCATTTCGGGATTATTTCGGGATCATTTGGGATACCTACCGGCATCATTTCTGGATGGTTTTTGGGGTTCGTCCGGGATCCCGTCGGGGTCATTTCGGGACTTTTTCTCGACTAATACGGGATCATTTGCGGACCCTTTCGGCATAATTTCTGGATAGTTGTCGGGATCCGTTCGGGATCCCGTCACGGTCATTTCGGAACTATTAGGGGATCATTTGAGGACCTTTCCGGCATCATTTCTGGATAGTTTTTGGAATCCTTTCGGGATCCCGTCAGGGTCATTTCGGGGCTTTTTCGGGATCATTTAAGGATGGCTTTCAGGATTCGTCCGGGAACCCGTCAGGGTAATTTCTGAACTTTTCCGAGACTATTTCGGGATCATTTTGGGACCTTCTCAAGATCATTTATGGATGGATTTCGGGATTTGTCCGGGATGCCCTCAGGGTCATTTTGGGACTATTAGGTGAGCATTTGAGGACCGTTCCGGCATCACTTCTGAATGGTTTTCGGTATCCGTTCAGATTCCCGTCGGAATAATTGCGGGACTTTTTCGGGATCATTGGGGTCCCTTCCAAAATCATTTCTGGATGGTTTTTGGGATTCGTCCGGCATCCCGTCGGGGTCATTTCGGGACTTTTTCTCGACTAATACGGGATCATTTGCGGACCCTTTCGGTATCATTTCTGGATAGTTGTCGGGATCCGTTCGGGATCCCGTCAGGGTCTTTTCGGAACTATTGGGAGATCATTTGAGGACCTTTCCGGCATCATTTCTGGTTAGTTTTCGGGATCCTTTCCGGGTCCCATCAGGGTCATTTCGGGACTTTTTCGGCATCATTTAAGATTGGTTTTCAGGATTCGTCCGGTATCCGTCAGGGTAATTTCTGGACTTTTCCCAGACTATTTCGGGATAATTTTGGGACCCTCCCAAGATCATTTCTGGATGGATTTCGGGATCTGTCCGGGATGCCGTCAGGGTCATTTTGGGACTATTAGGTGATCATTTGAGGACATCTTCGGCACCACTTCTGGATGGTTTTCGGTATCTGCTCAGGATCCCGTCGGAATTATTGCGGGACTTTTTCGGGATCATTTGGTGTCCCTTCCGGCATCATTTCTGGCTGGTTTTTGGGATTCGTCCGGCATCCCGTCGGGTTCATTTCGGGACTTTTTCTCGACTAATACGGGATCATTTGCGGCCCTTTCGGCATCATTTCTAGATAGTTGTTGGGATCCGTTCGGGATCCCGTCAGGGTCTTTTCGGAACTATTAGGTGATCATTTGAGGACATTTCCGGCATCATTTCTGGATAGTTTTCGGGATCCTTTCGGGGTCCAGTCAGGGTCATTTCGGGACTTTTTCGGGATCATTTAGAGATGGCTTTCAGGATTCGTCCGGGAACCCGTCAGGGTATTTTCTGAACTTTTCCGAGACTATTTCGGGATAATTTTTGGACCTTCCCAAGATCATTTCTGGATGGATTTTGGGATCAGTCCGGGATGCCGTCAGGGTCATTTTGGTATTAGGTGATCATTTGAGGACCTTTCCGGCATCACTTCTGGATGGTTATCGGTATCCGATCAGGATCCCCTCGGAATCATTGCGGGACTTTTTCGGGATCATTTGGGGTCCCTCCCAAGATCATTTCTGGATGGATTTCGGGATCTGTCCGGGATCCCGTCAGGGTCATTTAGGGGTGCGTTCGAGATCCCGTCAGGGTCATTTAGGGAATATATCGGGATCATTTCTGGATGGTTTATGGGATCCGTCCATGACCCATTAAGGGTCATTTCGGGACTATTAGGTGATCATTTGAGGACCTTTCCGGCATCACTTCTGGATGATTTTCGGTATCCGTTCGGGATCCCGTCGGAATCAATGCGGGACTTTTACGGAATCATTTGGGATTCCTTCCGGCATCATTTCTGGATGGTTTTCGGGATTTGTCCGGGATCCCGTCGGGGTTATTTCGGGACCTTTTCGGGGATAATACGCGATCATTTGGGGATCCTCTAGGGGTCGTTTCGTGACTTTTTCTGTATTATTTCGGGATCATTTTGGGACCCTTTCGGCATAATTTCTTGATGGTTTGCCGGATCCATCAGGGTCATTTCGGGACCATTTTGGGATCATTTGGGGACCCTTCCGAGATCATTTCTGGATCCGTCCGGGATGCCGTAGGAGCCATTTCGGGATTTTTTGTTACTTTTCCGGGATAGTTTTGCACCCTTCCGGGATCATTTCTGGATCTGTGCGGGATCCCATCTGGGTCAATTCCGGACTATTTCGGGATCATTTTGGAATCCTTCCGGAATCATTTCTGTATGGTTTTCGCGATCCATCGTGGATCCCCTCGGAGCCATTTCGGAACTTTTTCTGGAGTTAGTCGGGATAATTTAGGGACCCTTCCTGGATATTTTCTGGATGGTTTCTGAGATCCGTCCGGGAGCCCGTCAGGGTAATTTCGGAACTTTTTCGGGACTATTTCGGGATCAATTTGGTACCCTTCAGACATCATTTCTGTGTGGTTATCTGGATAAGTCTAGAATCGTGTCGTTGTCATTTCGGGTTTTTTTGGGACTACTTCGGGAACTTTTGGAAACACTTCCGGGGCGTTTCCGGGTGGTTTTCGGGATCCGTCCGCGATAGCGTCGGGGTCATTTCGCGGCTTTTTCTGGATAATTTCGTTATCATTTTGGGATCCTATCAGATTATCAGCTCATAAAGTTCGTTTTTTTACTCAATTACAAAAATAAAATGCATTAGACAGAAAAAAAATTTTAAACAGATAACTTTATAAGCAGGCTAACGTGAATAGCCCACATATTTCATTTTCTCCTTGCGGACGGGGCCGCGGGTAAAGGCTAGTATATTTATATGTTAAAATTTTTTTCCGCATACTTGTATTTAGTAATTATGTAAGGATGTAGGAGTTATAGTGAAACGCAATACTGCATATGTCGAAAATGGCAAGTTTTTTTAATATCTGGTAGCACAATGCCAATGAATAAGATGGATGAATTCTGTTATGCAACATAGACAGGAGTAAACGTTTGCAAATGTAGATACAACTAATGTCGTAAAAGGGTTTTTGATTCTGTTTTATATATATGTATACATACATCAAATAACCTGGGCTATAGGGTCGTTCAAGCCCTATAAGTCTCCGGGCCCGGATGGAATCATTCCTGCGCAACTTCAAAAGTCTTTGGGGATTTCCTGCCGCTGGTTGGCCATCATCTATACTAACTGCCTCAGGCTTAACTATATCCCGAAGTCTTGGCACACGGTTACGGTTATTTTCATTCCGATGGCCGGCAGAAGCTCTCATGTATCACCTAAGGATTTCTCGCCAATCAGTCTCTCGTCGTTTCTTCTTAAGACGTTTGATCGGTTGATTGAACTGTACCTACGGGAAAGGATACCTCGGGGGTTACTTTGGGCTTCACAGCATGCGTACTGCAAGGGCAGGTCGACGGAAACGGCTCTTCATTCGATTGTAAAGCAAATAGAGGAGTCCCTAGAACACAAAGAGTATGCTCTGGGTGCCTTTATAGACATGGAGGGGGCTTTTAGCAATGTCTTACCGGGGGCAATCGAAAGAGCTCTGGTGGGTTTAGGAGTCGAGGCGGCTCTGGTTGAATTTATTAGCAAACTTCTATGCGGCAGAATTGTCGCAGCGGAGTTGGGACGGGCCATAATTACGAGGAAGGTGTGCAGGGGTACGCCACAGGGGGGTGTCCTATCTCCACTCCTCTGGCTTTTGGTAGTCAACGACCATCTTGTGGAGCTGGAAGCCAATGGTTGTCGGGTGGTTGCCTATGCAGATGACCTCGCTATCCTAGTCAGAGGCAAATTTCTGGACACCGTGCGCGATGTCCTGCAGGGCTACCTGGATATTGTGGCTAGGTGGGCTGAATCATGTGGATTGGCGTTCAACCCGGGAAAAACGGAATTGGTTCTTTTCACAAGGAGATATAAGTTGCCCGATTTCAGAACTCCCTCGATTGGAGGGGTACCGTTGGTACTTTCTGATAGTGTTAAATATTTGGGGATTGTTTTGGACAAGAAACTGTCCTGAAGACCCAATGTGGAAGATCGGGCCAGGAAGACCGCCATTGCCTTGTACTGCTGCAGAGGGGCTATCGGAAAGAGATGAGGACTCTCGCCAAGAGTAGTTCACTGGCTTTATGAGATTCTGCTATATGGGTTGCTGGTCTGGTGTAAAGCACTGGACACGGCGAACACCTCCAAAATGTTAGTGCCAGTGCAACGGACGGCGCTGATCGGTATCAGTGGCGCTCTCAGAACAACACCTACCTTGGCACTGAACGTCATGCTGAACATATACCCAGTAGATATTGCGGGAAAGGCGGTCGCGGCAAGGTCGTTGGTCAGGCTTTGTGTTATGGGATATGGACTTTCTGACCGCGGACACTCTAGCCTTCTTACCAGTTTCGACTTTATCCCGGACAGAACGGACTATTGTATGCCGATAACTGCTCCCTATACAACCTTCACCCCAGTCATTCCAGAGAGAGAGGAGTGGGGAAGAGGAATTATCTGGGGAATGGGGCCGGTTAACTTGTTCACGGATGGGTCGAAGCTGGATGGAAAGGTGGGTGGGGGGGTATTTTGTTAAGAGCTAAATTTAAGCAGCAAGTTTAAGTTGGCTGATCACTGCAGTGTATTCAAAGCGGAAGTTGCTGCGATTAAGGATGAGGTGAATGGAATGCTATCCAGTGCTACTACGGTTAGGGAATTTAACATCTACTCTGATAGCCAAGCGGCTATCAAGGCCTTGAGCTCAACTACAGTGCGATCGAGAGTGGTCTGGGAGTGCCTGACCTCGCTTGCGATTGCATCGAATTATTTTACAATTAAGATTATCTGGGTCCCGAGTCATAGTGATATCCCGAGTAATTGTCAAGCGGATCTCTTAGCCCGCATCGGTACAACTGAACCGGATGAGGATGGCTGTAGGGATTTCGGGATCCCGCTGGCCACCTCTGGATTGCTCCTCCATAGCTGGGCCTCGAGTCAGCTCAGCAAACGTTAGGCGGACACCACGTCTTGCAGGGTAGCAAGATCTTTCTGGCGGAAAGTGGATGGCAGGAGCTCTGCTGAAATAATTGGGTTCACTAAGGCTCACCTATCAAAGGTCATTGGGGTTTTGACAGGGCACTGTTTCATAGGTATCCATGCGGTACGTCTCAATATACTGGAAACTCCATCCTGCTGCAGCTGTATGGAGGATGATGAGGTGGAATCACCAAATCACTTGATGCTTGATTGCCCAGCTTTTGCCAGAACTAGGCGAAAGTACTTCGGTCGCGACTCACTTGGATCTCCCGAGGATTTATCCAAAGTTGAGATCGGTATCATTCGGAGTTTTATCGTTGCTACCCAACGATTCTGTAAGTAGCTAGATCTAAGTCACCGTTGTTTTTGGTGTATGTGGTATCACAACGGACCTTCGTGTTGTCCAAGTGAGCTATCCTTATCAGGGCAGCTACCACCTAACCTATCCTATCCTATACGTACATCAATGTATTCAACATACATCAGCGAATATGAAAATAGTAGTAGCAATTTTTATCAAATTTCGTCAAATAAATTATTAGTTTATTTTAGACAATACGAATTTTGTACCTGACTAGTAGATGTTTACACCGATCACTTTATCGGCGGCAGCGTCGTAGGCTAGTAGGCCGTAACGTGTAGGTGATATTTAAACTTGGTTGATAGGCTATAATCAATGTGATTCACTCCAAGGGACTAGTTGGGGATAGGGCTGCCAACTTTAAGAAATGTCAAACCGGGAGACTTGGGTGTTGAAGGATGAAGTGTGAAAATCAAAATTAACGTTTCAGACGCATTGTATAGTTTCGCAAATAAACAACAGATGTTTGAATGTAAGCCAAAGTGATTTTTCAAACCCTTCTCAAATGTACATATATCCTCAACTTAAGTATTAGGTAAGAATCATTTCAAAGGAATGCTTTTACACCTAGAACGTACTAAAGGATTTTGCATCACTGATTTTGCTTATTCTTTAAGCCAATTGCAATATAAAAGGTTTTTAAAAATCGGCACCTTTTTGGGTAATTTGCTTTTTTAACAACTTGAATTAATTTCTCATTATTAATTTTTTGAAAAAATATGCAAAGTGAGCATATAAATTTATTATAGAACTTTTCTCTTAGTGTTTTGTTTTGATAACTTGTTTAAAAGCATTAAACGAGTAAAAAATATAGTAACACGCCGGACGCCGCTGCTGCCGTGCGAAAAGCGACCAAAATGGGCGGCGGCGTTTATCTCTACTGATTACGAAAACGAATTTCAAAAAAGGTTTAAAAAAATTTCGAAAATTTGTACTTAAAGTTTTTTATTTAGAATTTTCTTGCAGGTCTCACAAAATTCATATTGACTTTTGAAATTTTTTTTTCCAGAAGTTTTTTAGATTTTCTGTCCATACAAAAAAAGCTGTGTATGGAAGAAACTATAAAACACCTTTCGAAAAAAGTTATCAAAAATTAATACGAATTCAAAAAAAAAAACTATTGCTTCTTTTTTGTGGGACCAAAAATTACAGGGCTATAAAACTGCATACTTAAAAAAATGCAAAAAACTCTAAGTAAACAGTTCGAAACTTTCTAAAATTTTCGAAAAAATTTTGAAATTTGTGTGCCTAATTTGGATGGTATAAAAGAAAAGCAAAAAAGGCAATTACACTTGTATGAAATATGAAAGTTGGAGATCAAGGGTTCAAAACTCTGCTCCCGAGAGGCTAGCTCACGGAGAAATGAAATTCATGCCGTGCGCAAATTCTGTAATTTTTCTCTAATATTAATAATATTTAAATTTCTCTTATATTTTATTTTGATTATTTTATTTTATTTTGTTTTATTTTATTTTGTTTTATTTTATTTTATTTAAATTTGTTTTTTTTTTTTTTGTTCATTTATATATTATTTTATTGTATTTTATTTTCTTTTATTTTTTTATTTAAAATTATTTAATTTTAAGATCGCGAGTTGGAATAAAAAAAAATATATTTTAAGTACTTTAGCTTCATTCGAACCCGCGATCTTACAAATCAATAGGTCGATAAAACAACAAAATATTTAGTTTTATGTTATTTTATTTTATTTTATACTTTATTTAAATTATTTCCTTTTGTTTTGTTTTATTTTAGTTTATTTTATGTTATTTTAACTTATTTTATTTGTTTTAATATATTTTGTTATATTTAATTTGTATTTATATTTATTAACATTGTTTTGTGTTTTTTTATTTTATTTATGATATTTTATTTTATATTAGTTTTTTTATTTCATTTTAATTTATTTTTTATGTATTTTATATTTTATCTTTATTTGTTGAAAAAATTTTAATTTATGTTGTGTTGTTTTTACTTATTTATTTTTTTTAATTTGTTTTATTTTAGTTTATTTTAAATTTTATTTTATTTTATATATTTTTTTTTTAATTTTTTATTATTTTACTTAATTTTTTCTATTTCATTTTATTTTAGTTTATATCATTTTGTTTTATTTTATTTTATCTTGTTTCATTTGATTGTACTATATTTTATTTTCTTTTGTTTTATACTATTTTGTTTCTTTTTTATTTAGTTTTATTCCATATTTTATTTAATAATTTGGGAAAAATTTAAACAACGTGACATCAGGACGGACAAGGCGACAGCTGTTTCGATTATACCTTGTAAATCTCTTCAAAGCCTTTTCTCCCGGGAGTGGGAGTCGAACCCGCACTCCTACGATAGTTGAAATGGTTACAAACGCATTCAGCTACGTCATGCCTTAGTTGCTGTAAAGTTTTTCCCAATTGCCTTCTTTCGCATATATTATCTTCCACACATCCCATACTTCGTATGTAGTTATATGTTGAAGTTATGCATGTTTGTAAGGCGGTTTCATAGAAACTTGGTATTTTGCTGTTTTTGTTCTATTTATAGAACTACAACGAATTACCAAATGTTGTCTCTTTATATAAATTAATCGGGGAATGGCCGTATTGCTTTAAATGTATGAATATTTATTCCATATTATTTAAGTTTATTTTATTTTATTACATTTTTTCGATTTAAAATTATTTTTATTATTTTATTTTATTTTATTTCGTTTTACATTATTTCATTTTTTTTTTTTTTTTTTTTTTTTGTTTTGCTTTATGTTTTTTTCTATTATTTTTATTTTTTTTATGCTATTTTCTATTAGTTTTTTATTTGATGCTAATTTATTTTATTTAATATGATTTGGTTTTATTTTATTTCACGATGTTGTTCCGAGAAACCTTGGTTCCGAATTCGTTAAGGCTTTACACGCAAAGTCGAGCTTACAAAAAATCTAACATAATTGATCAGTTGGTATACTAAAATGTGTGTTCAAACATTTTTTTTTTCTTTTTGTTAAGAAGATACATGTGACAGCACGCGATTGTCAATCAAAAGCAATTGAACGGCTACAACTAAAAATTTCCTACATGCACATACTAAAAAAAAAAAACTAAACGTTTTATACACACAATAAACTACCCAGTGGTTCGAACAAAATATGAAGCTCAGCAACTAAGGGCAAACACAAAAAAAAAAAAATGTAGTAAAAAGCAGAAGGAAGAAAAATTGCAAATGTCAGTGGAAGGCCAATTCATTTGATAGCCAATGGTGCGAACTGGTGTAGATGCAAAAAACATGTCGGCATTAATCAAAAATATTACATTGGCATAGAAAAAATTTTGAAGTTGACATATACCCGGTTAAGCCGAAAGAAGATTAAATGTAGCTGAAGTTATATATTTGTAACATAGTATGTATGTATTCGTGTATATATGCATGTATGACAACTATGTTGATGCAATATATTGTCCCATTTGAGAAATCGTAGGCAAACACACCTGAGATATATCTAAATGACACTTTGATAAGTTTATGATACAAAACATTTACTTTCCTCTGCTGTTATCTCTTTAGATTCCTCCAACAAATTACGAGTCTACTTCGCTCAATTTTACTTAGTTATAAATTATCGTATGCAATAACTAAACCGTCAAGTGCGCCTGAACTACCCGCTTTAATCAGACAATGGTGAAAGAGATTACAATGCTCAATAAAAAATGATAACTATTTAAATGATGAATAAACAAGTAAGGAAGGTTAAGTTCGGGTGTAACCGAACATTACATGCTCAGTTGAGGGCTATGGTGACAACATAAGGGAAAATAACCATGTAGGAAAATGAACCGAGGGAAACCCTGGAATGTGTTTGTATGATATGTGTATCAAATGAAAGGCATTAAAGAGTATTTTATGAGGGATTGGGCCATAGTTTTATAGGTGGACGCCATTTAGGGATATAGCCATAAAGGTGGATCAGGGTTGATTCTAGAATGCGTTTGTACGATATGGGTATCAAATGAAAGGTGTTAATGAGTATTTTAAAAGGGAGTAATCCTTAGTTCCATAGGTGGACGCCGTTTCGAGATATCGCCACAAAGGTGGACCAGGGGTGACCCTAGAATTTGTTTGTACAATATGGGCATCAAACGAATGGTGTTAATGAGTATTTTAAAAGGGAGTGGGCCTTAGTTCTATATGTGGATGCCGTTTCGAAATATCGCCAAAAAGGTGGACCAGGGGTGACTCTAGAATGTGTTTGTACGATATGGGTATCAAATTAAAGGTATTAATGAGGGTTTTAAAAGGGAGTGGTGGTTGTTGTATAGGTGGTCGCCTTTTCGAGATATCGCCATAAAGGTGGACCAGGGGTGACTCTAGAATGTGTTTGTACGATATGGGTATCAAATGAAAGGTGTTAATGAGTATTTTAAAAGGGAGTGGTGGTTGTTGTATAGGTGGTCGCCTTTTCGAGATATCGCCATAAAGGTGGACCAGGGGTGACTCTAGAATGCGTTTGTACGATATGGGTATCAAATGAAAGGTGTTAATGAGTTTTTTAAAAGGGAGTAATCCTTAGTTCCATAGGTGGACGCCGTTTCGAGATATCGCCATAAAGTTGGACCAGGGGTGACCCTAGAATTTGTTTGTACAATACGGGCATCAAACGAAAGGTGTTAATGAGTATTTTAAAAGGGAGTGGGCCTTAGTTCTATAGGTGGACGCCGTTTCGAAATATCGCTATAAAGGTGGACCAGGGGTGACTCTAGAATGTGTTTGTACGATATGGGTATCAAATTAATGGTCATAATGAGGGTTTTAAAAGGGAGTGGTGGTTGTTGTATAGGTGGTCGCATTTTCGAGATATCGCCATAAAGGTGGACCAGGGGTAACCCTAGAATTTGTTTGTACAATATGGGTATCAAAAGAAAGGTGTTAATGAGTATTTTAAAAGGGAGTAATCCTTAGTTCCATAGGTGGACGCCGTTTCGAGATATCGCCATAACGGTGGAGCTGGGGTGACCCTAGAATGCTTTTGTGCAATATGGGTATCAAATGAAAGGTGTTAATGAGTATTTTTAAAAGGCAGTGGGCCTTCGTTCTATAGGTGTTCGGCTTTTCGAGATATCGCCATAAAGGTGGACCAGGGGTGACTTTAGAATATGTATGTACGATATCGGTATCAAATGAAAGGCGTTAATGAGTATTTTAAAAGGGCGTGGGGCTTAGTTCTATAGGTGGACGCCTTTTCGAGATATCGCCACAAAGGTGGACCAGGGGTGACTCTAGAATGAGTTTGTACGATAAGGGTATCAAATTAAAGGTATTAATGAGAGTTTTAAAAGGGAGTGGTGGTAGTTGTATATGTGAAGGAGTTTTCCAGATATCGACCAAAATGTGGACCAGGGTGACCCAGAACATCATCTGTTGGATACCGCTAATTTATTTATATATGTAATACCACGAACAGTATTCCTGCCAAGATTCCAAGGGCTTTTGATTTCGCCCTGCAGAACTTTTTCGTTTTCTTCTACTTAATATGGTAGGTGTCACAACCATTTTATAAAGTTTTTTCTGAAGTTATATTTCGCGTCAATAAAACAATCCAATTACCTTACCATGTTTCATCCCTTTTTTCGTATTTGGTATAGAATTATGGCATTTTTTTAATTTTTCGTAATTTTCGATATCGAAAAAGTGGGCGTGGTCATAGTCGGATTTCGTTCATTTTTCATACCGAGATAAAGTGAGTTCAAGTAAGCGAACTAAGTTCATTAAAGATATGTCGATTTTTGCTCAAGTTATCGTGTTAACGGCCATGCAGAAGGACAGACGGACGACTGTGTATAAAAACTGGGCGTGGCATCAACCGATTTCGCCCATTTTCACAGAAAACAGTTAACGTCATAAAATCTATGCCCCTACCAAATTTCAAAAGGATTGGTTAATTTTTGTTCGACTTATGGCGTTAAAAGTATCCTAGAGAAATTAAATGAAAAAGGGCGGAGCCACGCCCATTTTGAAATTTTCTTTTATTTTTGTATTTTGTTGCACCATATCATTACTGGCGTTGAATGTTGACATAATTTACTTATATACTGTAAAGATATGAAATTTTTTCTTAAAATTTTACTTTAAAAAAAAAATTTTTTTAAAAGTGGGCGTGGTCCTTCTCCGATTTTGCTAATTTTTATTAAGCAGGCATATAGTAATAAGTGTAACGTTCCTGCCAAATTTCATCATGATATCTTCAACAACTGCCAAATTACAGCTTGCAAAAGTTTTAAATTACCTTCTTTTAAAAGTGGGCGGTGCCACGCCCATTGTCCAAAATTTTACTAATTTTCTATTCTGCGTCATAAGATCAACTCACCTACCAAGTTTCGTCGCTTTATCTGTCTTTTGTAATGAATTATCGCACTTTTTCGGTTTCTCGAAATTTTCGATATCGAAAAAGTGGGCGTGGTTATAGTCCGATATCGTTCATTTTAAATAGCGATCTGATATGAGCGCTCAGGAACCTACATACCAAATTTCATCAAGATACCTCAAAATTTACTCAAGTTATCGTGTTAACGGACGGACGGACGGACGGACATGGCTCAACCAAATTTTTTTTCGATCCTGATTATTTTGATATATGGAAGTCTATATCTATCTCGATTCCTTTATATATGTACAACCAACCGTTATCCAATCAAACTTAATATACTCTGTGAGCTCTGCTCAACTGAGTATAAAAATAATTTCGTTAGATAAAATGTGGAGATAAGCGACATGATTTGCTCAACATTTGTGTGTTAAAATAAAGTTTAAATAACATAAGCGAGAAACTATCTAGCATGAACAGCATCTAATTGTTTGTTAAGCAATGAGTCAAGAAAAATTGTGAAATATAAGTAATATATATGTACCGAAGAAAAACGTTCTGGTTTTAAAAGTGGTATGATGGAACGCCGCCAAGGCAATTACCTAACCCTTTTATATTGTATTCTTCATACATACAGCAGCGAACAGAAAAATAGCAGTGGCAATTTGTAACAAATTTTCTCAATTAAATTTTTATTATTTTTTTTTTTTTTTATTTTCACTATTTTACAATTATGCAAACTATGCACCTTAAACACCTTTTCGGAAATGTTCAAAAATTCGTGAAGGTTTTTCGAAAATTTCGGCCTTTTTATTTGACATTCTCTGAATTTTTTTGAGCATGCAGTTTTGTAGCCTATAGGATTTTAGTCTAACAAAGTACAACATAAAGGTCTTTAAAAATTCGAGTTTATTTTTGACAATATTTTTTCAAAAAGGTTGTTTTTGATTTTCTTCCATTTAAAAAAAAGTTCTCCATATAAAAATAAAGTTTTATCCTTTGTATGAAGGTAAATCTAGAACAACCTTTGCAAAAAAAAGTTGTCAAAAATCATTGCGAATTTTGAGTGACCTAAAACTTGTACTTTGATAAACTAAAATGGACTGGGCTACAAAACTGTGTAATCAAAAAAATTCACAGAGCTTTAAATAAAACGTTAGACATTTTCGAAAAACTTCAGAATTTTCGAATGTTTTGGAACACTTTTTTTCTTAAAATTGATTTGCGCAGTTTTCGTAACAAAGCTAAGAGAAGTTTTTTCTTATAATATCAAAAATAAAACAAAGCTAAGAGAAGTTTTTTCTTATAATATCAAAAATAAAAATATAGGAATATAATCGACAAAATTTGAAAGAAGCTGTCACTGTTATTTTTTTATTTGCCGCTCCATATGATGTACTGAAAAAAGTTTCATTTGATTAAAAAAAATTTTTCATTTGATTTGAAACAAAGATTAATTTGATTGGAAAAGAATTTCAATTGATTTGAAAAAAAAAAAACCTTCTTTCGACTTAAAAATACTTTCACTTGATTTGAAAAGTCTTCATATAATTTAAAATATATCATTCGAATTGTAAAAAAAATTCATTGGATTTTATAAAAGTTTCACAAAAAGTTTTATGTTGTATAAAAAAATGTCACTTGTTTAGCAAAAAGTTTCACTTGTTTAGAATGTTCACTCAATTTAAAAAAACTTTCACTTAATTTTAAAAAAGTTTCATTCGATTTGAAAAAAATAAATAATTTGATTTGAAAAAGTTTTAGTTGAACTGAAAGGAAATGCATTTTACCTGAAATAAGTATTAGGTTTGAAAAAAAGTTCACTTGATTTGAAAATTTTTTATTTGATTTTAAAAAAGATTCACTTGATTTGAAAAAAAAAAAACATTTGGTTTGGCAAAAGATTTATTATATTTGAAAAAGGTTTCACTTGCTTAGAGAAAATTTCACTTGTTTGGAAAAAAGTTTAACTTTTTTAGAAAAAAGTTTAATTTATTTAGAAACAGTTTGACTTAATTGGAAAATAAAACCGTTTAAAAATGTTATCATTTGATTTGAAAAAAGTTCCCGTTCATTTGAAAAATATTTCATTTGAATTGAAAAAAGTTTCACTTGATTTGAAAGTTTCACTTGATTTGAAAAAGTTTCAATTGAGTTGAAAAAAGTTTCACTTAAAAAAATAATTTTGTCTGACAAATGTTTAAATTTACTTGAAAAGGGTTTCCGTTTATTCAAGAAAAACGTGACCTTCATTTGTAAAAGTTTATATCGACTTAAAAAGGGTTTCATGGAAACTACAAACCGTATGCAATATGTCTTGGGCACTATTAGTAAAGTCTATTTAATACAGACGTAGTCAGCTAGTGAAATAATTATTCGCGCTTACTACATATACTCTTGCTATAATACTCTTTCGTTGAGTAGCCACTGAACAAACAGAAAGAGGCTATTGTTTATTTGCGCATTTAAAAAACATATTTGGCAACCAAACACTCAAGTACAGAAAATATTAATTGGTTTTAATTTCTCGTTAAACTCAAGCAGAAAAATAATGTTTTTGTAGTATATTTACTCATTATTTTTTGAGTGTTAAAAACATGCTTGCATGCGTCTTGCGGCGTTGCTCGTTAATCAACGACTAAACCAATTCCACTACGATAGTTTTATTTTTAACAACAAAACCACAAAAACTGGTGACAACTGAATTAATACGAGAAATAAAAAAGACAATGTTAAAATCAGTGGTGCACAAGGCCGGCAGATTCGAAAACAAAGAAACTTTTTTGTAGTAGTATGTGTTTGCATGTGTAATGTTTGAGCATGGAACTCACGCATGAAAGATTTACAGCTTAAAGTACAATCTAAACTGATTGACAGTTTGTTTTACTTAATCTCTGTCGCTGCGCTTACATGAAATGTAGCTGAACGCCGAATAGTTTTACGAAGCTCGCTAGTACACTACTGCTCTAGTAAACTATGTAGGGGTCCCCGAGAGGTTTTTGCATAATAAGTTCGATTTATTCGAAATAAGATTTTCGTACTTGTGTATATATTGTGGCAAATGTTGACATCACTATGCTGTTAGTAAATAATCACAACGGCAAGAAACCACACTTATATACATGTTCGCATTAAAGCAAAGATATTATCTCACATATGCATATGTAGTCATCAACTAAGAGACGAAGTTCTTACTCACACATACACACGCATATAGCTAAATAACCAAGTATGAGATACAACTGTTCCATCTTTGTGAAATATGTCAACGAAGCAACAGATAGTATTAAATGTATTAGTTGTGAAGTATAATTGTGAAGCTCTACTCCCAAAGTAGTCTACTAAAGACCATTTTTCCATACTGAATATTGAAGTAATTTATTCGACAGTTCAGCTATTCCAGCGTTAGCAGAAGGTGCCTAATTATCAGGAAATCCCCAAAATTCGTTACAATATGTATAGATATATATATATATATCTATATATATATATATATGATTAAAGATATATATGTATATATATATATATATATATATGTATATATATATATATATATCTTTAATCATCCTCGTTCTGATATTCTTTTTCTATTTGAAATAAATACGTACAGACATAAGTGGGTATGAATATTAATTCATTAATTTCCAAGCTCTCTAAACACTCAACTATCTTTAGATGTTTTTGTTTTTTTTTTTTTTTTGTAGTTACAGTTGTAGTAGTTGTGAGGGATATATTCACTGTAGTTAAAAATTAACTGTATGCTTTACAAAATTTCGTCTCCTTTTTATCACTGGCATTTTCGTTAACACTCAGTGTAATACATTTGTGCGCTTTGATCCAGTATTCTGTTTTCTGTTAAATTTTTGGGGCAAAATTTTTTGTTTTGTTTCCGTTTTTAGTTGCTTTTGTGTTTTTTCATCATTTATAAAATTTGTATTGTCCTGCGTCTGACATTGACAGTGCAATGCGAGTTGGCAATAGTTCTTCAGTAGTCTGTTTAAATTAGTTTATTTAACTTATTTTGTTTTTTGTTGTTAACAATTTCTGCTTTTAATTAGTTTAACTAATATTCGAGAATTTAATAAATAGCATATAAAATTGGTTAACTGAAAGGATGAGTAGTTAAACGTCTTAAATCGCTAAATGCTTGTTAATGCAATAATTTATCCTAGAGAACGGCGATTTGAAAACTTTTGTTTTGCATTTTAAAGCTTTGTTATGTGAGATGGTTAACGTTGACATAATGTGAAGGAATTTATATTAGCAGCGTAGTTTAGGCTGAACAAAAACCTCACATACACCGAATGCGTTTATAGTGTTAGTAGAAGCATGGCAATTCGCCAAAAAATTATTAATTATTTTTCAATATCACCGAAATTTTTGAAAAAATATGACATTTTACAGAAAAAAGCAGTTCGTGTGTGTGTTCGTTGTGAACCAAACGAAAAAGCATTCAACGCTGAATATGGCAACTACCAATGCATGTCTGCCCATGTATGCAATTGTGTAAGCATTCTCTTCTCATTTCACACTCTTCTGTATGTATATAACATATATTTGTGTATTAGAGATAATTTTTTATTTGAGTTGAGTGGATCTGTTAGCGATCAATTCTAAACAATAATATTAAGGATAAGACCGTGTAAATTGGTGTGTAGCTTTTTGGGTAGATTGTACGACACTAAGGTAACTGTTTTCCTGGTTGTGAACAAGGAATTAATCTTTGCGAAAAAATCTCAATTTTGGTTCGATTTCGCATATTTCTTTAAAAGTGCTCAAACTTTGGAAGGAGAAAACAAAAGCAAATGTAAAAAAAGGAAGGAGAAATGTGAACAGAAAGGGATAGTTAGATGAAGATAGCGATATCAGGAGTAGGAAAACAGGAGGTAAAGCCAGAGGCAGAGAGATGGAGACACAGAAAGAGATGAAAGAGAGAAAAATACGTAGAAGGAGAATGAGACGCAGAGAGGGAGAATTGTCAAGAGAAGCCTAAAAACAGTAGATTGATGAGAGAGAGAACGGGGATGAGTACATAACAACGACTAAAAATTCATACGGAAAAACAAAAGTTAAGGCAGAACAGAGTTTTTTGAGTTTGCTAGAATTCATTCGAGGCTAATGAACAGGCAGATCTTCTTTTCAAACAGAGTACTACAGCAGGATTCCACGGTCCCGAGCATAGTTGCGGGCTAAGCACATACAACGAAAAGCATGAGCTGCTGGTGGGAAAAAGAGTTGAGATAACTCTTAAATTAATACAGACAAATTTGCATGCAGCTACTTGCTGGAAGTAAGTTTAATTTGAAAAGCAAAACACGGATCAGCGCCAGTTGTCAGTTTAAATATATAAATCGCTTACTAACTAGCCAGAATACATATTCTTCGTATAAATAAAATATATAAATATGCAAACAAATGGACATTAAGAGCACTTAGGACAGTCGCATCCCTCTACTAAAAACAAAATAGCCTACAAGGGTAATACTAACAAAAAATAACAAAAGCATAAACAATTCGCTACAAAAATCCAAAATGAATGAAGTGCAGGACGACGACTGCAACCACTTTACAAACCGGCTCTATAAAATGCAACGATAGGCTAACAAAACCTCCTAAAAGTATAAAACAGTAAGTTGGGCGGGACTAGGAATGGACAAAAACGGACAAGCCAAATTGCAACTGTATGTATTTGTGTGTGTGTGGCATAACAAAGAATTTGCAATTGTAGTGCAAAAGTTACACAAAAAAAAAAAAAAAGAAAAACTCGAGAACACTTGTCTCTGGCGTGGTAACACAAACGTTGGTTATTTATGTTTTTAATCGCATTTACATTTTGTTGTTAGTGTTTTCGGCGTAATAACATAAAAGCGGACTACATGTCGGTTGGCATGTAATTTTCTTTTTTTAAGTTGAGAGATTCGTCTAGTCGGTAAATGTTTGGCTGTAAAGTTAATTTGTTAGAGGCGGACGGCGGTGCAGAGAAAAGTTGATAGCTTTTTGTTTTTTTTTTGGTAATTAGTATGGTTGCAGTATGCTGAGGTAGTGTAAAATTGGAAAAGAAAGAATGTTATTTCTAGCCACTTCAGCTATATTTTTCTTTCTAATGGAAAACAGCCTATTGGAGCTTTGCAAACAAACAATTTGGCAGGTTCAACATATACACGCAATTTATCTCAGCTGTTGAAGGAGTGCCACATCTTAGAATTAATTTATACCATAATTTAACTTTAGTTAATATTATTTTATTTCATTGTATTTTACGTACATTGTTTTATTTGTTTTTATATTAAATTGTGTTTTATTTTACTTGATTGCCATTTTTTTAAATTTTTTAAATTATTTTATTTATTTTAGTCATTTATATTAATTTTATTTTATTTTGTTTTATTTTATTTAGTTTAATATAATTTTATTTTATTTTATTTTATTTTTTTCATTTTAATTTATATTATTTATTTCTTTTTGTTTTATTTTATTTTACTTTATTTTAATGTATTTTATTTTTATTTATTTTATTTTATTTTATTTTAATTATATTATTTTATTTTAATTGTATTATTTTATTTTTTTTTATTTTATTTAATTTTATTTCATTTTATTTTAAGTTATTTTTTTATTTTATTTAATTCTATTTAATTTTATTTTATTTTATTGTATTTTATTTACATTTATTTTCTTTTATTTATATTATTTTATTTTCTTTAATTTTATTTAATTTTATTTTATTTTTTTTTATTTTATTTTATTCTATTCTAATTTATTTTAGCTTATTTTATTTTATTTTATTTTATTAATTTTTTTTTTATTTAGTTAAATTTTTTTTTTTATTTAATTTAATTTAATTTTATTTTATTTTAATTTAATTTAATTTATATTATTTTATCTTCTTTTATTTGATTTTAATTTATTTTATTTTATTTTATTTTATTTTATTTTTTATTTTATTATATTTAGTTTTATTTTATTTAAATTAACTCTGTTTTATATTATTCGTTTTACTATATTTTATTTTATTGTGACTAAATTTATTTTATTTTATTCTAACTTATTTTATTTTGTTTTATTTTATTTTATTTTATTTATTTTATTTATTTTATTTTATTTTGTTTTATTCTATTTTACTTTTTTAAACTTATTATATTTTATTTTATTAAATTTATTCTATTTTGGTTATTTCCTTTATGTTATTATTTCTTTTATTTCATTTATTTATATTATATTACTAGAAGACCCGGCAGACGTTATCCTGCCCAAAATTTGGCCGATAAGCCCCAGAATTATTATACTTAAACTCCGCACTAGAGCAAGGAAACTAGTCATCATCAATGTTTATGGACCAACAGAAAGCCAAAATGACGAAATCAAAAACGAATTTTTCGATACGCTCAACAGCTGCGTAAACTCACACGTTAATCAAGGGGACATATGTGTTATTCTAGGCGACTTTAATGCTAAAGTTGGATCTGACAATGATGGTCTAGATATATACATGGGTAAACACAGCCCTGGTACCCGGAATGACAATGGTAGTAGGCTTATAGAATTTTGTTGTGAAAACGGTCTGGTGATCGGTGGAAGCTTATTCCCACATAAATTAGTCCACAAAACAACATGGACGTCTCCGGATCAACGCACTAATAACCAAATTGATCACGTACTAATAAACAGCAGATGGAGGTCATCCTTGCTAGATGTGCGCGTTAAAAGAGGAGCAGATATTGGTAGCGATCACTACCTTGTAGCTGGTAGTTTCAGATTTAAGGTAGCCGCAGTACAGAAAAACCTTCAAAAAATTAGCAAGAAAATTGATATTGAGAAACTAAAGCATGAAGAATATCAAAATGCCTTTAATGCCGCAGTACGCGAACGTGTTGAACAGGTAAACATGAGTGGTAGTACAGGTGACAGGCTAGACTCCGTTAATAATATCTACCAAGAACTTGGTAGCAGTATCCTTGGACACAAAAACAAATCAAAGAAAGTATGGCTAACAAATAATACGTGGACACTTATTGATCAGCGGCGGAAAATTAAAGAATCGCTTCTCAGACGGACGAACAACAATGACACGGAGGAAGCAAGGCAGTTAGCCGCAAGGTATAAAGAAAAATGCAAGCAAATTAAGAAGTCTGCTAGAAAAGACAAGAGGGAATGGGCTGACACATTAGCAAGTCGAGCTGAAACGGCAGCCAGATTAAATAATATGAGGGAACTCTATGAGATTAGTAGGGAACTCACCGGAAAATACAGGAGTGGTCAAAAACCAGTAAAAGACTTAAACGGAAATCTTATTACTGAAAGCGAACAACAAATGAGTGTATGGGTGGAACACTTCAAGAAAGTATTAAATAATCCTGTAGGTGAAGCGACCTTAAATTCCAACACTATTGCTGCAAACTACAACAGCCAACCCCACTTCAATGGGGTAAACAGCGCTCCCCCTACGAAAAATGAAATAATTTCAGCAATCAAGTCCTTAAAAAAGGGCAAGGCCCCAGGAACTGATGACATATATGCTGAATACCTCATAGCAGATCCAGATACCGCAGCTGAAACCTTACTTCCAATCTTCCGTCAGGTATGGGAAGAAGAATCCTACCCTCGTCAGTGGAATGAAGGCATACTTGTAAAAGTCGCAAAAAAGGGAGATACCTCTGATTGTAACAACTACAGAGGTATCACCTTACTCTCGATTCCTAGCAAAGTGTTCTCCACGATCTTACTGTCCCGAATTGAAGAGGCGGTGTATGGAACTCTAAGAGAAAATCAGTTTGGCTTTAGACAAAACCGATCCTGTGTTGATCTAATAAATACCGTCCGAATCATTGTTGAACAATGCTGTGAATACAGAACATCAGCTTATTTACTTTTTATCGACTTTAAAAAGGCTTTTGATAGTCTCGACAGGAAATATATTTGGGAAATACTACGAAAACGAGGGATGCCCAATAAAATAATCAACATTATAAAGGCAATGTATGCCGAATTTAAGTGCCGGGTCAGTCACGATGGGCGCCTCTCAGAACCCTTCGAAATTAAAAGCGGGGTGCGACAGGGATGCATACTCTCGCCGCTCTTGTTTATCTTGGCATTAGACGAGATTATGAGGAACGCAGAAAATGGTGGACACGGTGTACAGTGGACGCCTTTCACTCAGCTAGGGGATTTAGAATATGCAGACGATGTCTGTCTGCTAAGCCACAGAAGTACTGACCTTCAACACAATTTAGAAGCTGTCAACACACATGCAAAGGAGGCCGGACTAAGCATCAATACAGCGAAAACCAAAGTCATAAGATGCGGCTATAGTATTTCATCAAGGCCATTGACGCTTACGGTTGACGAAAATGAAATCGAAGGTGTAGAGTCCGTTGTTTATCTTGGTAGTATTGTCTCAAATAAGAGCGGTGCAGATGAGGACGTTCAGTCTCGCATAAACAAAGCAAGAATGGTTTTTGGGCAACTGGCAAACGTGTGGAGGTCCAGCCAAATATCTTTAAAAACGAAGCTTCGACTGTTTAATTCGAATGTTAAATCAGTACTGTTTTATGCTTGCGAGACGTGGAAAAGCTCAACTTCAATTCAGAAACGTCTACAAGTTTTTATTAATAAATGTCTGCGCCGAATCCTGAAAATTCGATGGCCGGAAAGAATTTCAAATGACGACTTATGGTCTAGAACAAATCAACCTAAGGCTACCACAGAAATAACCAAGCGTAAATGGTCGTGGATTGGTCACACTCTCAGAAGACCTCCAGTAAATATAGCCAGACAAGCATTGCGATGGAATCCACAAGGAAGCCGATGACCTGGTGCACCTGCGAAAACTTGGCGCAGAACTGTGGATAAAGAACTCGAAGACGCAGGATATACGTGGAATGACATCACAAGAACTGCACCTAACAGAATAAGATTTAAGTCGGTGGTCGAGGCCCTATGCTCCAATAGGAGTTGAGGAGGATGATGATGATGATGATGAAATTTGGCCTATCTGCATACATTTTAATAAGCTTTTTCCGTCTTACTCTGCTCTCCCCCCTCTTCACTTTTTCATAATCCTTTTATTCACACCTCCCTCCCTACTTTTCGCTTCATCTATCTCCATCTTCGTCTCATTCTATCTCTTTCTCAATCTCCTTCTCTTTTTTTCTCTTCTCTCCATTCCTTCTCATTCTTCTGCATCTCTTATTGCCTGTCCCAGAGGGTGGTATGTATTTTATTCCAGCCCCAGTCCCAGTCCCACTCCGAGTCTGAGTTCCAGTCCCACTCCGAGTCTCAGTCCCAGTCCTAGTCCTAATCCTAGTCCCAGTCCGATATATTACTCTGCACTAAAGCCCTCATCAACAGCTTTAATTTTATATCTATAATGTATAAACACATTCTATGGGTGCTCGGGTCTACGTTTTGGCCTATATCTCGAGACCCTGTACCTGTAGTAACCACCGCGTGAGGTTTACGCAGCTTGTGTGAAAGTTTGAACAAAATCGACAGACACATCTCTTAAAATACCGGCGATCAACTAACACACATTCTAGCCTTTATTTCTATATATATAGATTTTTATTTTTCACACTTTAATGTAATACTAAAATGAAATGCAGGTATTCGTTCCTTTTGAAATTCGGCTTAAAAGTTGCACATGGAACAACTAAAGACCCTCCTGAATTAAAAAAAATGTCATAGTACCTCTAAATAGCGGGCCCCCTCAGAAACCTCCCACCCTCTCGATGGGCCTGGTGAAATGCTATACTTGATATCATTCGCTATAATATTTTTATACTCAGTTGAGCAGAGCTCACAGAGTATATTAACTTTGATTGCATAACGGTTGGTTGTACAGGTATAAAGGAATCGAGATAGATATAGACTTCCATATATCAAAATCATCATTATCGAAAAAAAATTCGATTGAGCCATGTGCGTCCGTCCGTCCGTCTGTCCGTTAACACGATAACTTGAGTAAATTTTGAGGTATCTTGATGAAATTTGGTATGTAGATTCCTGGGCACTCATCTCAGATCGCTATTTAAAATGAACGATATCGGACAATAACCACGCCCACTTTTTCGATATCGTAAATTTCGAAAAATCGTAAAAGTGCGATAATTCATCACCAAATACGCATTAAGCGATGAAACTTGGTAGGTGAGTTGAGCTTATGACACAGAATAGAAAACTAGTAAAATTTTGGACAATGGGCGTGGCACTGCCCACTTTTAAATGAAGGTAATTTAGAAGTTTTGTAAGCTGTAATTTGGCAGTCGTTGAAGATATCATGATGAAATTTGGCAGGAGCGTTACTCTTATTACTTTATGTCTGCTAAATAAAAATTAGCAAAATCGGAGAACGACCACGCCCACTTTTTAAAAAAATTTTTTTTTAAATTCAAATTTTAAAAGAAAAGTTAATATCTTTACAGCATATAAGTAAATTATGCCAACATTCAACTCCAGTAATGATATGGTGCAACAAAATACAAAAATAAAAGAAAATTTCGAAATGGGCGTGGCTCCGCATTTTTTCATTTAATTTGTCTAGGATGCTTTTAATGCCATAAGTCGAACAAGAATTAACCAATCCTTGTGAAATTTGGTAGAGGCTTAGCTCCTAGGACGATAACTGTTTTCTGTGAAAAAGGGCGAAATCAGTTGAAGCCACGCCCAGTTTTTATACACAGTCGACCGTCTGTCCTTTCGCTCGGCCGTTAACACGCTAACTTGAGCAAAAATTGATATATCTTTACCAAACTCAGTTCACGTACTTATCTGAACTCACTTTGTATTGGTTTAAAAAATGGCCGACATCCGACTATGACCACGCCCACTTTTTCGATATCGAAAATTACGAAAAATGAAAAAAATGCCATAATTATATACCAAATACGAAAAAAGGAATGAAACATGGTAATTGTATTGGTCTATTGACGGAAAATATAATTTTAGAAAAAAACTTGGTAAAATGGGTGTGACACCTACTATATTAAGTAGAAGAAAATGAAAAAGTTTTGCAGGGCGAAATCAAAAGCCCTTGGAATCTTGGAAGGAATACTGTACGTGGTATTACATATACACATAAATTAGCGGTACCCGACAGATGATGTTCTGGATCACCCTGGTCCACATTTTGGTAGATATCTCGAAAACGCTTTCACATATACAACTAAGGACCACTCCCTTTTAAAACCCTCATTAATACCTTTAATTTGATACCCATATCGTACAAACACATTCTAGAGTCACCCCTGGTCCACGTTTATGGAAATATCTCGAAAGGCGTCCACATTTAGAACTAAGGCCCACTCCTTTTTAAAATACTCATTAACACCTTTCATTTGATACCCATATTGTACAAACAAATTCTAGAGTCACCCCTGGTCCACCTTTATGTCGATATCTCGAAAAGGTGTCCACCTATAGAACTAAGGCCCACGCCCTTTTGAAATACTCATTAACACCTTTCATTTGATACCCATATCATAAAAAATAATTCTAGAGTCACACCTGGCCCACCTTTATGGCGATATCTCGAAAAGGCATCCACCTATAGAACTAAGGCCCACTCCCTTTTAAAATACGCATTAACACCTTTCATTTGATACCCATATCGTATAAACAAATTCTAGTCACCCCTGGTCCACCTTTATGTCGATATCTCGAAAAGGCGTCCACCTATAGAACTAAGGCCCACGCCCTTTTAAAATACTCATTAACACCTTTCATTTGATACCCATATCGTACAAACAAATTCTAGAGTCACCCCTGATCCACCTTCATGTCGATATCTCGAAAAGGCGTCCACCTATAGAACTAAGGCCCACGCCTTTTTAAAATACTCATTAACACCTTTCATTTGATACCCATATCGTACAAACAAATTCTAGAGTCACCCCTGGTCCACCTTCATGTCGATATCTCGAAAAGGCGTCCACCTATAGAACTAAGGCCCACGCCTTTATAAAATACTCATTAACAACTTTCATTTGATACACATATCGTAAAAAAAATTCTAGAGTCACCCCTGGCCCACCTTTATGGCGATATCTCGAAAAGGCATCCACCTATAGAACTAAGGCCCACTCCCTTTTAAAATACTCATTAACACCTTTCATTTGATACCCATATCGTATAAACAAATTCTAGACTCACCCCTGGTCCACCTTTATGTCGATATCTCGAAAAGGCGTCCACCTATAGAACTAAGGCCCCCGCCCTTTTAAAATACTCATTAACACCTTTCATTTGATACCCATATCGTACAAACAAATTCTAGAGTCACCCCTGGTCCACCTTTATGGCGATATCTCGAAAAGGCGTCCACCTATAGAACTAAGGCCCACACCCTTTTAAAACACTCATTAACACCTTTAATTTGATACCCATATCGTACAAACAAATTCTAGAGTCACCCCTGGTCTACCTTTATGGAGATATCTCGAAAAGGCGTCCACCTATAGAACTAAGACCCACGCCCTTTTAAAATACTCATTAACACCTTTCATTCGATACCCATATTGTACAAACGCATTCTAGAGTCAAACCAGGTCCACTTTTATAACGATATTCCGAAATGCGTCCACCTATAGAACTTAGGCCCACTCCCTTTTAAGATACTCATTAATACCTATCATTTGATACCCATATCGTACAAACAAATACTAGAGTCACCCCTGGTTCACCTTTATGGCGATATCTCGAAAAAGCGTCCACCTATAGAACTAAGGCCCACACCCTTTTAAAATACTCATTAGCACATTTCATTTGATACCCATATTGTACAAACGCATTCTAGAGTCACCCCTGGTCCACGTTTATGGCGATATCCCGAAAAGGCGTCCACCCATAGAACAAAGGCCCACTCCCTTTTAAAATTATCATTAACACATTTCATTTGATACCCATATCGTACAAACGAATTCTCGAGTCAGGCCTGGTCCACCTTTATGGCGATATCCCTAAATGGCGTCCATCTATAGATCTATGGCCCACTTCCTCTTAAAATACTCTTTAATATCTTCCATTTGATACACATGTCATACAAACACATTCCAGGGTTACCCTAGATTCCTTTTGCAACATGGTTATTTCCCTTACTTTGTCTCCACAGATCTCAACTGAGTATGTAATGTTCGGTTACACCCGAACTTAGCCTTCCTTACTTGTTTATTGATGAGTATGTTGTTTAATTAAACACCAACCAGTTACACTTAAGTATATCCATACCAACTGAAAGGACTGCGCACTGCAGCACTGCGTATACGTAAAATTTTATTATTACGTATAAACAAATAAAAAAATTGCAATAAAATAATATTGCGACTATAAACTGAGATATAACCTATCCTATATTTCAAGTTAGATGAAACTACACACGGGGTGCAAAACAAATTCAAAATCGGTTCAGTATTTTAGGAGTCCATTGGCCTCAATTGTGTGACACGTGTTTTTTATATATTAAGATAGTTAATTTTATTTTATTTCACATTTTTTATTTTAAACTTTTTGTTTTAACTTTTTATTTAATTATATTTCATTTTTATATTTTTTTTTATTAATTATGTTTTAAATTTTATTTTATTGTAATTCATTTAGATTTTTTTTTTTTTATTGAGTTTTTTTAATTTTTAATTTTTGTTTTATTCTTATTTCAATTTATATTCTTTGAGGTTGTTTGAACTTCGATTTTGCTGCTTCATCCCTTTTGTTCATTTAACTCATGTCTTTGCGCCATGTCCGCAACACAAAAAAAAACAGCAAAGTAATGAAGCGACCCAATACGTCTTCCCATAAATACTTCTTGCAAGCGGACATGTAGATCTGTAAATCTGTCTAAACTGACAACACAAGTGGACGAAATAAATTGGTGGCAATGTTTAACCTTAGAAGAAACGACTCTAATACAGGATACATAAAAAAATAAAATTTAGTTAACAATTTTTTCACACGTTTCCATGTACAAATGTTGGCAGTATAAAACAAAAATGCACAAGGTATTAGTAGATATAAAAACTTTCTAAAACTTTGCGAAAGAAAAAAAAAAAAAAATGTGCCAAAACTGTTTAATTGCAGGCGCGTGTCGCATAAGTCTCGTTCGGTTTGGATTGTATAAAAATGTCGTACACCAGCTTTTTTCGAGGTCAAACAAATCACTCAGTAGATAACTATGCGCCCCTAAGTTGGTTTATGTGTCAACGTGATTTATGTATTTGTATGTTAAATCTACACAAAGCTATACATAGACAGCTCAAATGCACATACGCATGCATTTAAAAAGTGTTGGAATCTGCTTACAAATTGTATTTTGTGTTTTTTTTTTTTTTTTTTTTTGCTAAGCGCTACACCAGATTTTTTGGCCGCCAGCACAGCAAAAGGACAACTCAGAACGTGGCACATGTTGGCAACATTTTTCTTTGTGGAATTTGTTAAACACATACATACATATCTACACACGCGCTAGTTTACGTAGAGCTGTAATCGAAACTGTACGCGGCAGTGTGTGTGGGTCTCTACCTCTATACAGATACAGAAACTTACTCATTCATTAAGAAAGCTTTTTTTCTATGCACTTTCCGCTTAACACTTTCCTTTTTTCAGCAAACACAACTAAAAACACACCCATTAAACACAAAAATCAGGAGGGTCGAATTTAAAGTGGATTACAGGAAAGGGCGAGATGCCAAGCACCATAGTTTGGAATTGTTAATGAATTGAATGTTGCAGCGAATAATTTAATGTATAAATGAGTATTGTTGTCGGGATGGACGTGATTGCGAGCAACACTCTAACATACTCCATTGATGAATAGGTAGAAATCCACAAAGCGTTAGTGGACTCATGTTCCATTTTCCCCCTTTTTCCGTACCAACTTTCCTTTATACATTATCATTCGCATAATTGCTTATAATGATTTTAAATATTTCTGTTCTTAGAATTTTTTATAATGCGGTCCGAATGTACGCGAATCAGAGCAGCAGAGTATATAATACTGCAAGTAGGGCTTTGATGCTTGGGAGGTCGGAACGGACGCAGTTCTAGTTCCTTGCCCAAACTATTGTTTATAACTAGTTTAGATAAAAAGCAGCGGAATAAATTTTACAAGGCTGCAGTATAGAGGAAAATTTGGTTCTGGATCCCAGTCTCCTGAGGGGAAAAGTAAAAGTTGTTTTTGCACTGATTATAATTTAATAATGATAATATTTTTTTTTTTTTTTTTTTTTATAATTTATCGCGATGAACATAATAGTGCGGGTTACATACTAATGAGGCATATTCCAAGATTGCTTTAGACAACAAGCTGAAAAGCGCTTTGTAAATATACTGCTCATTGAATTCTTTAGACCAGCGTTCAACCAGTCACCCAAGTTATTTAAATCAGATTGAAGACGCAATCTATTCCCTGGAGTTTGGACAGGTATGTAGAGCATGACTTCGTCGGCAAACATTAGCAAGGTGCAATAGCTAAGAATAGTAGGAAGGTCATTTATAAACAATAAAAACAGAAAAGGGTCGAGATGGCTTCCTTGCGACACACCAGAAGTGGCATAAATTAAACGACACAAGCAGTCTCTAAACCCTACTTTTTGGAAAAACGATATTTAGCTCAAGATAATAGGTAGAAAATTATTTCAGACAGACGTTAAAGCGTGGGACATTAGACGCTTAGGGGAGAGAACTACGGGACCCGCTTTGCTATACCTCCTGCAGAGACTACCTAAGCAACCAAAATAGAAAATGGTATACTAAGCTGTCGGCTAGATCAGTGTTGTTAACACTATAACAAAACAAGTAGGGAAGTTTAAGTTCGGGTCTAACCGAACATTACATACTCAGTTGAGAGCTATGGTGACAACATAAGGGAAAATAACCATGTAGGAAAATGAACCGAGGGTAACCCTGGAATGTGTTTTTATGACATGTGTATCAAATAAAAGGGGTTAATGAGTATTTTAAAAGGGAATGGGCCTTAGTTCTATAGGTGGTCGCCTTTTCGAGATATCGCCATAAAGGTGGACCAGGGGTGACTCTAGAATATGTTTGTACCATATGGGTATCAAACGAAAGGTGTTAATGAGTATTTTAAAAGGAGTGGTGGTAGTTGTATATGTGAAGGCGTTTTCCAGATATCGACCAAAATGTGGACCAGGGTGACCCAGAACATCATCTGTTGGATACCGCTAATTTATTTATATATGTAATACCACGAACAGTACTCCTGCCAAGATTTCAAGGGTTTTTTATTTCGCCCTGCAGAACTTTTTCATTTTCTTCTACTTAATATGGTAGGTGTCACACCCATTTTACAAAGTTTTTTTCTAAAGTTATATTTTGCGTCAATAAACCAATCCAATTACCATGTTTCATCCCTTTTTTCTTATTTGTTTTTTTTTCATTTTTCGTAATTTTCGATATCGAAAAAGTGGGCGTGGTCATAGTCGGATTTCGGCCATTTTATACACCAATGCAAAGTGAGTTCAGGTAAAAACGTGAACTGAGTTTAGTAAAGATATATCGATTTTTGCTCAAGTTATCGTGTTAAAGGCCGAGCGGAAGGACAGACGGTTGACGGTTGGCTTCAACAGATTTCGCCCTTTTTCACAGAAATAAGTTATCGTCCTAGAATCTAAGCCTCTACCAAATTTCACAAGGATCGGTAAATTTTTGTTCGACTTATGGCATTAAAAGTATCCTAGACAAATTAAATGAAAAAGGGCGGAGCCACGCCCATTTTGAAATTGTCTTTTATTTTTGTATTTTGTTGCACCATATCTTTACTGGAGTTGAATGTTGACATAATTTACTTATATACTGTAAAGATATTAAATTTTTTGTTAAAATTTTATTTAAAAAAAATTGTTTGTTTAAACTAGAAGAAATTATAGATTGTAGAAACCTTACTCACATCTCAAAATAGGGCTGGATGTAGTTTTTAATTATGGGCTTTCTACTTGAACGCGAGGCAAAATCGTTGGGCTTATTGGGTCTTCGTACACTCATACATTCTAAGGTTTGTTATTCTCACTAACACCACAGCAGTTTTCAGAAGTAAACAGTGTTTACTTTTAAGCGAAAAAAGAAACAGCAAGTGTGTGAAACAACAAAAACAACAAAAGAGCTCATAGTTATTTTGTGAGCATTTTTTGTTGGCAATGAAGTGGTTACAATTTAGATTGTGACAGCACAGTAAGCAACATACTTGACAAAGGGGGATATTTTTGTAGAAGATTTGTGTGATATGTGTGAATGTGTTTGTGAAGAAACGCAAAAAATTATAAAATATTTCTACTAAAACAGTATCTAAGCTAAAAGTGCGCGGTTCAAGTAAGATTATTTACTAGAATTTGTCAAGGAAAGTTAAAATGATAAAATGTGATCTATTTGAATTTAGTTTAGTGTTTACAGGGCCACACTAGGTATGGGCGCAGCAGCCCGCGATATATTGGAGAGTGAGTGCAAGGTGAAACAGTAGGGTATGCGTACTTAGAAGGGAAATCCGTGAGACAAAATGGCATGAAGGCGGGCGCTTAAGATGCTAGCTGATAGGAATGGTGTACGAAAATTCTACCATAAAGTCCAGCGGATAACGGAATATTTTAAGAGCGAGGCAGATTCCTGCAGAATCGCTAATGGCGATCTGATAACTGACGTACTGAGTGTGCTTACTCTGTAGAGTTCACGTCATTACTAGCAAGCGAAGGAAAACGATACCCTAAACGCTGACGAAAACAGCTGATGAAAAACAGCGTTAATGGCCATATTCGGACTAAAAAAATACGAGGCGTCCGGTAGTGACGGACCGCCCGCCGATCAAAAATATATTGCATAATATCCTAAGCATAATATGGTCGGATAAGTGCATGCCTCCAAATTGGAATTTAAGTGTTCTCTGACCAATCTACAAGAGAGGCGATCCGGCGATCGTATTTTCAGCCTGCCTTAAAAAGGTTCTATATAGCGAAAGACTGAAGCCCATAGTCAACGAACTGATTGGACCTGATCACTGGGCCTTCAGACCTGGTTAATCTACTAGCTACCGGATTTTCTTTTATGCTGGATATTATGGATGTTGCTTTTATGCTTCGAAGTCGGAATTAAAGTTCCGCGCAAAATTAACAAGACACTGCCCAATGACCTTGAGTAATACCATCAGCTCGGGTAGGATTGGGAAGGAGTTGTCCAAGTCATTCAAAATCAAACGAGGCTTCAGACAAGGCGACTCCCTTTCTTTAACATAATGCGGGGTAAGATAATTTTAGTAGCAGAACTAAACCGTGATGGTACAATCTATTATAATCGCGTATGCTGATGTAGCATTAGCAAAAATATAATAAAGCATCATATGTGGTTGGGGCTTTAGTTGTACTTGACAGGCGCACGCAGTGGCAACACGCATGTCAGGTACAACTGCAGCCAACGTCACACAAAAAAGAAATAAAAAATAAGATAGAGGAAAAAAAGAATGAAGCGTTACTATATTTTCGACACTGTAAAACTTGGACACGTTTCTCAATTTTTTCTTCAATAAACCCCAAGTAAAGTTTTAAATCGAATTAAAGTTTTTTATTACAACCTGAATGAGTTACTGGCGAAGGAGACCGCCTGTTGAAGAATTTTAGATAACAGGTGACACAACACTGATGATATTGTAATTATTATTCTTAACAAATGCGCCGGCAGTTCTGCATTCTCTACATTATATAAAGAGGTAAAAAAGTAGGTGTTGCCATAAAGGAGGACAAAACAAAGTACTTGCTGTCATCCAAGAAAGAATCGGCGCATTCCCGCTTGGGCAACCACGTCTCTGTTGACGATATCGTCTATTTGTGAACCAGCATTTACAGCGAATACTATTTCAGCTTAAAAATCAAACGGAGAATAACTCTTGCCAAAAAGCGCTACTTTGGACTGAAATAGAAAGGTAAAAGCCTCTCAAGACGAAAAAAGTCACACTCTACAAGTCGCTCATCATAGCTGTTCTGATATATTGCTCGGAAACATGAACAGTGTCGAGAAAATATCTTTCTTGGAGAGTTCGCGAAAGAAGTTCTCGATACGGATTAGGGTATGTCCGTGATGCCGAGGGAGGGTGTCGAAGGAGTTATAGTGACGAGATTTACCCAGATATGAAGACAGCGCATCGAATAGAAATCTTAAGGCTTCCACGATCTCGTTCCTAGTTTATGGAAATCTTCTATAGTTGTGCCATTAGAAAAAGTGAAAAATACCATCAAAGCTGAGGAGATAAGACCTATTAACACGTTACAATGTGATGAAAAAATTTTGGAAACAGTGGTAAAAAATCAGCTGGTAAAATATTTAGAAGATAATGTAATTATTATACCTCAACAATCTGGTTTTCGAAAAAAACATTCATGTGAAAGTGCTTTGAATTTGGTTTTAGCTAACTGGAAAGAAGACTTAAGCAGGAAAAAACACATATTAGCTGTGTTTTTGGATTTAAAGCGTGCATTCGAGACGATCGACCAAAAATTAATGCTGAAAAAGCTTTCTTGCATTGGCGTTTCTGGTATAGAACTAAAATGGTTTCAAGACTTCCTAATTAACAGATACCAAAGAACAGTGATTGGAACGTCCGTATCGGATAAAAGGGAGGTACCTGTTGGTCTACCTCAAGGGTCTGTGCTGGCACCCATAATGTTCAATATATATATTAATGATATAACTAGCTCCATTAAGCACTGTGAAATAAAATTGTTTGCTGATGATACATTGCTGATGATAAGTGGGAACAATATTACTGAAATATATGCTAAGCTACAAGAAGATCTTAACAGCGTGTATGGTTGGTTATGCGTAAACAGACTAAAAGTGAATGTCAATAAAACGAAATTTATGGTTATATCTAGACGCAATTTTCAAAACAATGAGCTACAAAACTTAAATATAAATAACGAACTAATTGAAAAAGTCAGCATTATAAAATACTTGGAAACAAAAATAGATGATAAGCTGAATTTCAACGAGCACGTGGATTATACGGTAGGAAAAATAGCGAAAAAGTTATATTTTACACAACGAACCTGCAAATATTTAAATAGAAGGTATAAAATCATCGTCTACAGATCTATAATCGAACCTAATTTTATTTATTGCCCAACTATATTTTTCATCTTGCGAGATAGTCAGATATACAAGCTACAAAAGCAACAGAACCGCGCTATGAGATTCATTCTCAAAAAACGGTATGACACACCTATCAGAGACATGCTATGCTCTCTTAATTGGCTTAGCATTGGACAGCAACTTTTTTATTATACCATAAAATTTATTAAAAACATAATAGAAGGAACTTTGCCTGCGTATTTGAGGACTAATATAAAATATGTAAAAGATGTGCACTCTGTAAATACTCGTAATAAAAATGATTTTAATCTGCCGGCTTATAAAACTGAAGCAGACAAATGTAATCTGTATTATAAAGGTCTTAAATCATATAATGAACTACCGATTGATATTAAATCATGTCATTCCAATAAATTTAAACAAAAATTGTACAATTATTGCAGAACACTACCAATTTAGTGCTGGACAGGCGGACTTCCATAGCATCGATAGAAGTGCAGCGAAACTATACTGCTGTGTAGCGCCAAGACTTCCAAGCTCTTGTGCGCATACAAAAAAGGTTGCCGAAGCACATACTGAAACGCATCACTCGATTAACTCAGTGCATCGCCGTGCAGATGTTGCCTTCGCGCTTTACTAACATGCGTAAAATGCCTACATACTACATAATCGCAACGCTTTGTTCGCATGATCTGGAAGTCTCCCATCCATAGTACTCCAAGGTAGGACATAGATGTAACTATTCTAGATTGCATAGTCCAGAAGACAATTATAAACATGTAAAATAGATTTAAGTTAGGCTTAGGAAAGCCGTAATAAATAAATACATTATACATTATACATTATACAAACAGTAATAGTTGGCGTGACCTGTTACGAAACCACTAAAAATTGCTTGGGCGGTTAAGCGCCAATTAATTTTGATGAATCATGAAATTCAAGCTAGTATCCAAATGTGGTGTAAGCTATCCAAACTAAAAACAAACCTACACATTATCAGACTTTAATTAATAACGAACAAATTAAAAAATAAATGGTATTTACGTTAAACACTTAGTAATTAAATTATTGAAAAATTCCACAAAAAATGGCCCTCTGCTGCAAATATTATTTAGGTTTCTCCATTGCATGCAACATACACAGTCAATAGAACCCACATTTTTCCACTTAAAAAATATTCAGAAAGTCACGGAAGCATTTCGATTGCCTGGTAATCTTAATTATTATATTTTAATCGCCTTTGGCTATGTTCTGGCTTTAAGTGAGTAAAGTGGCTGGCGGCTGGTCGTATTGCTGCCAACTAGAATTTTTATTAGCTACCGTTGATTGTTGGGCTACACTTTTGCTTTTACAACAACACAGCACCTTCACCGTACCATCACCACCATCCTTAAAATTATATGTAGCTGTAGTTTTGTGCTTGCGCATTGATTCAATAAAGTAAATTGATTTCGAATATTTGATTAGGCAAAATTTTGTAACATTTGAAAGAAATCAATTGAAAGTCAATTGTATGAATGCCTTAAATGCTTATATGAAGTAAAGAAGCTATAAATGACGCAAATAAAATATCTGAAGATTTTACAATGGGAGGAAATTGATGTTAAAGTTCAAAAAATGACCTTAAAATAAAATAATAAAAAGGAACAAAGAATCAAAGAATATGTAGAACGGAATAAGTTTTTATAACCGCATACTTTATTTGACCATAAAATATAAAAACAGATTGTTCTTGAAGACTTAAGGCCGATATTTAAATAACACAAATTAGAGTTCGCCCAATGATTTCATTTTCTACATTTTTTTTTCCTTTGGTTTTCTTTCAATTTTTCAGTTTCCTTTCTTCTCCTTCTATTTCCTTTCTATACTTTTCCATTCCTTTCATTTTTTGTCATACTTTATTTGATTAAAATTTTTATATTGTAATTTTTTGATTTTTTTTTTAATTAAATTTTTTAGTTTTAAATTGTTTTATATTGTATTTTCTTTTATTTTATTTATTATTTTATTTTAATTATTTTAATTTTAATTATTTTATTTTATTATTATTTTATATTTTATTTTATTATGTTTTACTTTACCAATTTTTTTTATTTATTTTTATTTTATTTCATTTCAAATATCATCAAAATAATATATAATAAAATATCTCAAGCACTTATGTCGCGGCCTAGCGTTCGTCGTAGGTCTTAATTAGTAGACCAAGATACCGCGTTTCAAAATTTTCTTACGCCCCGAAATTTTCAAGTTATTGTTGAAACACTGTTTTTCTTGTACCTCGCGCTTTCAAAAATTCGTTACTCCGTCATTTTTCCATTAACTTTTGATTGCTTAATAGTTTTGGAAAGCCGAAAGATAAGGCTTCAAAAATATATATATTTGTCTACACTTTTTATAGCAAATTTTTGAGATTTTTAAAAGTTATCTAAAATTTTCTCGTTTTTTTTTTTTAATTTTTCAAAGTTTGACGGCTTTTTAATGTATCATTTCTTTAATGAATTATTTTTTTCTTAAAGAGATTGAGAGAATATTCTGTCTCGAGTAAAAAAAATACTGGTTGATCAAATTCGGTTAAGAATTGTTGAAATGACAACACTTATTGTGAACAAACAAATTCTGCTCTCATTGTAGAACCATATTGCGCCGTCTCAGGATTGAATGCATGATTTCAGTATATCGTCGCCGTTGTTTTGAGCATTCTCTATGCTTCGTTTAACCTTCTTTTTTTTTTTGTGATTTAATTATGAAACAAAGATAAACAAAATTATTTACTTTTATTAAAATTACTTACTATTTAATTATTTACTTTTTGGGGAATAACATAAGCGCCAACTACGTAGAAATAGTGAATGAGTTTCTAGAGGCTTATGGGCAGATGGGGTGCAGAATGTCAATCAAAGTCCATTTTCTGCATTCACATTTGGATTTCTTCCCGGTTCCATCAGGAACTATTAGAGATCGAAAAACGCTTTGTCGGAAAAAGTCAGATCAGAATGCTGACAAATTATTGCTGGTCTCTAAAACGCGATACTGACGATGTGGCTTATAAACGTAGAAGATCTAGCAAATATTTTTAACAACTATCGAAATTCGAAGTTTTTTTTGTATTAAGTGCATAAAATAATACAAAATTTTATGTAAATATATTTGCAACTATTTATTTCTTTATTTTTTCTCTTCAACGTAGGAGCGAAATTAAATTACTGGAGAGATGATATAGATAAATAAAAAATATCGAAATTGTTTAAATAATTAAAATCAATAATTGGAATTTTGTTATAACAAAAAATAATTGGTGGAATAAAAGAAACGATAAGAATGCTCAATACGATGGCAGCGATTTACCGAAATCATACAATTAATCCTGACATGACGCGATATCGATTGTACAATGAGAGCAGAATTTTCTTGTTCACAAAATGTCTTCTTATTTAAACAATTCTTACCCAAACTTGATCAACCAGCACTTTTTTTACTCGACATAGAATATTCTCTCAATTTCTTAAAAAAAAAAAGTTTTATTACTGAAATGATACATTAAAAAGCCGTCAAACTTTGAAAAATTAAAAAAAACGAGAAAATTTTAGATAACTTTTAAAAAATCTCAAAAATTTCCTATAATAAGTGTAGACAAATATATATATATTTTTGAAGCCCTATCTTTCGGATTTCCAAAACTGTTAAGCAATCAAAAATTCATGGAAAAATGACGGAGTAATGAATTTTTGAATGAGCGAGGTACAAGAAAAACAGTTTTTTAACAATAACTTGAAAATTTTGGGGTGCTAGAAAATTTTGAAACACGGCATCTTGATCTACTCATAACACCGGACACTAGGTCGCTATTAAAATGTAAAATCAGTGTAACACAGTGTAATTTCTTTTGCTCTTCTTTTCTATTCTTCCCTTTCCTTTATTTTACTTCATTTTATTTTATTTTTTTAAATATATTTTTTTTAAATTTTATTTTATTAAATCTTAAAATTTGCCTCTTATGGCATTTCATTTTTTTGTTTTATTTTATTTTATTTACCAACAAGAAAGTACGCAAAATTATTGCAACCAACAAATTATTCCAATTTCAGTATTATCGCTTGGTTTTTATAATCACTTTGAATATCAGCAAAATAAATTACACATTTACTCATATTTGCTGAATCTCACGCTATACTTAAAAAAAAAAATACGAAGAGTTTGTACATACATTCATTTGCTCCCGATATCAAATCTGAGGTCCTCTGCATGAGGCATGCTGGTTTTCACTTGCCCTTACCAACTCAGTGGAGGTGCCAACTTTCATCTACCTCCAAATTGCTTTTTCGGTTTAAATACTTTCATTCGCTGCAGTATCTTTATAGCTGCGTAAAGCTCAGACAACTCGTCATTATACCTTCTTCGAAAGGACTATACATCTTCCTGAGAACTTTTCTCTTGAGCCCTACAAGGCCCGTCTAATCTTATATCGACATCGTCCATTATTCCCAGCCATACATCACGACTGGTATAATGAGCGACTTGTAACGCGCGATTTTTGTTTGTCGATATAGGACTTTACTTTTCAATTGCCTACTTGGTCCAAAGTAACACGTGTTGGCACGAGTTATGCTCCATTTAACTCCATTTCATAACTGGCTTTTTTTGCTCTTAATATTGGCTCCCAAATAGACGAAATCTTTCACATTCTCAATTTATTTATATCCGTCAATAGAGACGTAGCTACCAAAGCTCAATTGTGCCGATTTTTTCGTGGGTGCAAGCAAATACTTCGTCTTACCTCATCTATTGTAAAACCCACTTTTTTGCCTTTTTATCTTACCTAGAGAAGGCAGAACTCCCGGCGCGTTTGTTAAGGGCAAAGAAATCAATATCATCAGCAAATGTCAGTAAATGTACGCTCCTGTACAAGATTGCACCACAACGGCGTACTGTTCAAAAAATCGCTCAAAAGGGAGCCACGTCATTTTGAATCCTTACGGAGCTAGTGGTGTTACTTAACCTCATTTGCCAGAGCCTTATTAATCTTGCAGGGAACTTAAATTCCGGCAAAGCAGCATGCAAGCAGCTACGTTTCGCACTGTCAAAGGCTGTTTTGAAGCGGACAAGAAGAAGGTGAAATTTTCTTATCGTGAGTCCTCTCCAGGATCTGGCGGATCGTTAAGATCTGGTCATTAGTAGGTTTACAAGGTCTGAGGCGACACTAATAAGGTCCAAGGATTATGGCTGACTATTTGGCGTGGTTTGCGTGATCGCCTTTCTTGTGCATTGGGCAGAGCACACTTAAATTCTCGAATAGAAGCACGTGCTTATATGACCATATTTTGCATAGGAGTTGATGCATGGCCTTTGTCAACTCTTTGCTTTCGTGATAGAACAGATCGGCGAGTAGCTCGTCATTATCTGGCACCTTGTGATTTTTTAGCTGAGATATTGCATTCTCACTTCGTCATGGTCGGGTGCCGAAACGCGTGTTCTATCATTGGTGATTAGAGTATCGGTTTCGTCTTCTTCTTCGCCGGCTAGGAATGCGTAGAAGTGTCCCCGCCACACTTAAGCACACTCTGTGCGTTAGTTGCTGTGTCGCCATTATCATGTCTGCATGAATTTCCCCCAGTATTGAAACTATCCAATATCCGCCGGATTTTTTGGCAGAATTTTCGGACATTAGTTCTATATGTCAGCACCTAGCACTCACGCCGTTCTGGCTTACGTTTTTTTTTTTTTTTTTTCTAAATAGGAGTCTCTCTTCCTCTTCGCCATTATACTATAGCAATACTTCGAAGATTTACGCTATCGATTAAGTGGGTGTGTTTTTAATTTCACTTAAGCCATTATTAACAGCCAAGAGCAATTGTTTTAAGAAGCCACCATTCACAGAAATGCCTTTTAAGCTTAGCTATGTAAGCTTAGCTTTGTTTAAATTATGCCTGCTTTTCTTCTAATTAGGTAGATGTGAAAATATTTTGCTTCTAATAACAAAGTGCCAATTCATCGCTTCATATTTATAATTACAAATGGCTAAAAGCATACGCCAATATGCAATTTAATCATATAAATTGGTATAACAAAGCATAAATACACATAAATATGTAAATATTTGCCAATTTTGTATGATCCATATCCTTTGCATGTGCTCTACCACACAGTTTTGCATTTAATTGTTGCAACGAATGGCATAAATTAATTGAAATTTATGTGTGAGCTGGTAGGCAGTATGTGTAAACATACCACATTCGGTCACACAAACAAGCACGTGCTAATACGTCAGCAAATTTCACATTATAAATATGTACTTTAGCACATTTAAATACACACATATTTACATATACACATTGTGTTAAATTTTGGTAAATAAGGCGTAATCTTTACACAGGCAAATGCTTATGAGTCTATGCAAGCACACAAACGCACGCGCACACACCTATATATAGATGCGCCTAAAATTGTGCAACGTTATGAATTTAATATGCCTAACGGTGTGGTTGGCATAACTAGTGATGGGATTTTACCGGGTATTTACCATTTTTATGGGTAAATACCAGGAAAACACACGGAATATTCCTTTTTTATACTCAGAGTGCTTTGCACACAGAGTATATTAACTTTGATTGGATAACGGTTGGTTGTACAGGTATAAAGGAATCGAGATAGATATAGACTTCCATATATCAAAATCATCAGTATCGAAACAAAATTTGATTGAGCCATGTCCGTCCGTCCGTCTGTCCCTTAACACGATAACTTGAGTAAATATTGAGGTGTCTTCACCAAATTTGGTACACGAGCTTATCTGGACCCAGAATAGATTAGTATTGACAAGTAAGGAAGGCTAAGTTCGGGTGTAACCGAACATTACATACTCAGTTGAGAGCTATGGAGACAAAATAAGGAAAATCACCATGTAGGAAAATGAACCTAGGGTAACCCTGGAATGTGGTTGTATGACATGTGTATCAAATGGAAGGTATTAAAGAGTATTTTAAGAGAGAGTAGGCCATAGTTCTATGGATGGACGCCATTTAGGGATATCGCCATAAAGGTGGACCAGGGCTGACTCTAGAATTTGTTTGTACGATATGGGTATCAAATGAAAGGTGGTAATGAGTATTTTAAAAGGGAATGGGCTTTAGTTCTATAGGTGAACGCCTTTTCGAGAAATTGCCATAAAGGTGGACCAGGGGTGACTCTAGAATATGTTTGTACGATATGGGTATCAAATGAAAGCTGTTAATGAGTATTTTGAAAAGGAGTGATCCTTAGTTTAATAGGATATCAAATTAAAGGTATTAATGAGGGTTTTAAAAGCGAGTGGCCCTTAGATGTATATGTGAAGGCGTTCTCGCGATATCGACCAAAATGTGGACCAGGTGATCCAGAAAATCATCTGTCGGGTACCGCTAATTTATTTATATATGTCATACCACGAACAGTATTCCTGCCAAGATTCCAAGGGCTTTTGATTTCGCCCTGCAGATCTTTTTCATTTTCTTCTACTTAATATGGTAGGTGTCACACCCATTTTACAAAGATTTTTCTAAAGTTATATTTTGCGTCAATAAACCAATCCAGTTACCATGTTTCATCCCTTTTTTCGTATTTGGTATAGAATTACGGCATTTTTTTCATTTTTCGTAATTTTCGATATCGATAAAGTGGGCGTGGTTATGGTCGGATTTCGGCCATTTTTTATACCAAGATAAAGTGAGTTCAGATAAGTACGTGGGCTAAATTTAGTAAAGATATATAGGTTTTTGCTCAAGTTATTGTGTTAATGGCCCAGCGGAAGGACAGACGGTGGACTGTGTATAAAAACTGGGCGTGGCTTCCACCGATTTCGCCCATTTTCACAGAGAACAGTTATCGTCATAGAATCTATGCCTCTACCAAATTTGAGAAGGATTGGTAAATTTTTGTTCGACTTATGGCATTAAAAGTGTTCTAGACAAACTAAATGAAAATGGGCGGAGCCACGCCCATTTTGAAATTTTCTTTTATTTTTGTGTTTTGTTGCATCATATCATTACTGGAGTTGAATTTTGACTTAATTTACTTATATACAGTAAAGATATTAAATTTTTTGTTTGTTTGAATTTAAAAAAAAAATTTTTTAAGAAGTGGGCGTGTTCTTCATCTAATTTTGCTAATTTATATTTAGCTCATATATAGTAATAGTAGTAACGTTCTTGCCAAATTTCATCATGATAACTTCAACGACTCCCAAATTACAGCTTGCAAAACTTTTAAATTACCTTCTTGTAAAAGTGGGCCGTGCCACGCCCATTGTCCAAAATCTTACAAATTTTCTATTCTGCGTCATAACGTCAACCCATCTACCAAGTTTCATCGCTTTAGCCGCCTTTGGCAATGAATAATCGCATTTTTTTGGTTTTTCGAAATTATCGATATCGAAAAAGTGGGCGTGGTTATATTCCGATATCGTTCATTTTAAATAGCGATCTGAGATGAGTGCCCAGGAATCTACGTACCAAATTTCATCAAGATACCTCAAAATTTACTCAAGTTATCGTGTTAACGGACAGACGGACGGACGGACGGACATGGCTCAATCAAATTTTTTTTCGATACTGATGATTTCGATATATGGAAGTCTGTATCTATCTCGATTCCTTTATAGCTGTACAACCAACCGTTTTCCAATCAAAGTTAATATACTCTGTGAGCTCTGCTCAACTGAGTATAAAAATGAGCGAAATCGGATGATAAGCACGCCCACTTTTTATATATATAACATTTTTGAAACACACAAAAACCCTGGTTATTTAGTAAATATTACACCTAGAATGCAAAGATATAGCTTATTTTATTCGTCCACGGCCCTTTTAAAAATCTTTTATATAAAATTGGGCGTGGTCCTTAACCGATTTCGTTAATTTTTCTTCAAAGCATTCCCTATAGTAAAGGCATCCTCTCTGCCGAATTTTGTTACGATAGGTTTAACGATTTTGGTTTATGATTAATAATATTTGTAAAATTGATTTTATCACAATTGGGCGGTGCCACACCCATTTAAAAAAAAAATTCAAATTTTTACCAAGAGTCTCAATATCAGTCCACACGTCAACTTTCAATATTATAGGTGTATTATTTAAAATGTGATATATACATATAAAAAGTGGGCGTGGTTATCATCCGATTGCGCTCATTTTCAATTCCAACCTATTCCAGATAAGCTCGTGTACCAAATTTGGTGAAGACACCTCAATATTTACTCAAGTTATCGTGTTAAGGGACAGACGGACGGACGGACATGGCTCAATCGAATTTTTTTTCGATATTGATGACTTTGATTTATGAAATTCTATATCTATATCGATTCATTTATACCTGTACAACCAACCGTTATCCAATCAAAGTTAATATACTCTGTGTGCAAAGCTCTCTGAGTATAAAAATGTACATTTTAAAACTCACAGTTACTGAATCTGAATAGGGTACACATATTTACGCAAAGAAAGTTACCCCCAAACACGCTCGTGGCGCTCATAATTTCTGAATCCGAAAAATAAGTTGGAAATTTAGGGATCAGAGAAATCATCATTTATCAATAATTTTTAATTTGTGAATTTGAAACAAATTTCATATTTTGTTACGACAATTTTTCATTTTAATAAAAAATTAATTACAATTGCACATTTTTGTTAACCTTGCTTGTCTCTTTGGTATTAGCGTCGACGTTTTTCTGCTCGCGTGGACGCTTTAACACATTTTTAATGTGACCGCCAAGTTATCGCGCTTTGTCCTGCTGTGGGTCGGTCCATAGAGTTATGCGGCAATAAGCGCTCACGATACCTAATATATATGCCAAATAGGTTTAATATATCGGAGTTCAATATCGTTAAAAATGACGCCGGAAAGAGTTTCAGTAGAGGTTAAATATGCCCTGTTCAAAAGTCTTTTAAGATTCATATAGGACTCTTATTTAGGCTAAAATGATATATGTTAATAGGCTCATAAAGGACGATCACTACAAGAAGTGAAATGTATTAATTCCGGGATCCCAAATGAGCTTGTAAACGCTCCGATTTAGATATTTTTTCTCACTCTTTTTTAACTTAAAATTTTTACTAATTTACCGGGTATTTACCATTTGAGTATTTATCCCTTTCCCATCTCTAGGCATAACACAAAACAAATTATGGTCAATGTAGGTAATGCATTAAAAAAAAGGATATTTAATCGTATTTTGAGTTAAATTTCACTGATAAAAAATGTGCAAAAAATTCATACGCAAACGGAAATCAGCACAAACGGATACGAAATTTGCAAAAAGCGGAAATTAAACAAGCCTCACAGTTTTTTGTTTTTTTTTTTTTTTTTTTGTGTGTGATATATTATACAGATTTGAATTGAATTTCATGTGAGATAGTTAGTTCGCTAACATTTGATGTAAAAAAAACGTCATTCAACTATTTTTAGTAGCAAACACGTGAAGACTTTTAAATTTTTTTATGTTGCTGCACGCCTAACAACACAGCGCCCAGAACTGCCACAGTATTTCTTGTTATGTCGCCAGAACATTGTCTGAGGGAAGAATACTTTCCATAAAGTAGAGAAATGAAATGCTGAAAAAACTGTTTCTGCTGAATATCCAAAAATTGGGCATCCCAATAGACATAGATGAGTCAGTGGGCTTCTACTACTGATAAATCATAATTGATATTTAATTGCAATAAATGATTATAGATTTTTTCAGAACTCCTCCGCTTATTTTTTTGTAACAGGAATAGTTTCTCTGATCTATCGTAGGAACCCATATGACATATGGAGCCATATGGCCATATGTGACGGATTTATTTTTGCTGAGGTATGCCCAGTCCATCCAGGGTTCCTAGGATAAATCGGAGAACCTATTCCTGTCACAAGAAAATAAACAGAGGAGTTTTGGAAAAACGTTATAATGTTTATTTCAATCAAAATATCCTTAACAGCTACTCCTATTCTCTTGCCCTGTCTCAATAAGAGTAGGTGAGGTAGAACCCCTCTGCTCAGCTCTCCGTCAGTTGGAGTAGGAACATCCTACCGAATATAAAAACTATACACGAAATGAAGTGAAAACCTTCAGGTTGCGTTTCTAGACGACGAAACAGATTTAAATGTAGGTATGATTAGGTCATTTGTACGATCGGATCTTGTGAAAGTAAGCTTATTATAAAGGCATAGTGGCGTTTTAGTTAGAATTAGTCAATGAAGGAAAATGCAGCTCCTGGATTTAAGGTAGTTAGAAATTTGACATCCCAAAAGGCTAGACTTCCATCGAGATACATGATCAAACTTTTGCAGTCCATACACGTAACGTGTGATATAGTTAAAGGCCACATCCATTTTATTAGCAGAATGCGAATCGAGCTTGTTGTAGATCAATTCAGCGTATGTCAAATAAGGTAGAATTAGCTGAACAGCCAGTTTTAGCCTTATGTTACAGGGAGTAAACATAGCCGATAGCCGTAAGTGCTGCAGAGCACCATATACCTTACCTATGGCTAAGATGAGCACATGTCAAGCTTGAGTTGATTACAAAGCCAAGGTTTGTAATTTTATTCGCTAGCGTTGTTTAGGCGGTACCTATGTAGAGAGGTGGAATTCTCGTCTAAATCAACTTTCTCTTTGGGATAGGCATAAAAAACGTTTTATTAAAGTTGAGACACAGCTCCCTATTATTAGCACAAAGGGAAATAAATGAAATGTCAGCATTAAGTTTCGAACACAAATCATCAACTTCATCAATGCGGCTAGACAGATAAAGTTGAACATCATCCGCATAGGCATGCATACTGACGAATTCGCAGACCGTAAAAATTTCATTGATGAATAAACTAAATAACAGTGGGCCAAGGATTGATCCCTGTGGCACACCGCAGACTATTTCGCTAAGGCATGACATTTTGGACCCGATTATTATGCGCTGGTGTCGGGTAGTTAAATAGCTGTTGATTAGTGCCAATGAATCATCACTAAAGCCAAAGTAAGCCTTTAGCTTAGCGCAAAGCAACTGACGGTCAACGGGGTCAAATGCCTTAGAAAAAGAAAGTAGACAAAGTAGCGTTACAAAGTTTGCATCAAAATGAACACGAATATCGTCAAGAATCTTAAGCATTGCTGTTGCGCAACTATGCTTGGCCCTAAGACCAGACTTAACAGATGACAGCAGCTGATTATTTTGTATGCGATGCGTGATTTGTCCAGCTTATACTCACCGCACAAGCTTGTTTTTAGAATTTGATATGAATTCGTAAAAAACTTCACACCTATATGTCAATGGCTTTTTCAATATGAGCACAAAGGGTTTCATACCATTTCACTTTATGAAAAAAAAAATTGTATTTAGATTAAAAAAAGATGCAGTATTTTAGTTTATTTTATATTTTTAATTCGTTTATTTTTGATACTCTATTTTGATATATATATATTTTTTTTATGGAAATTATATTAATTTTTTTTTGTTTTTTGATTCACAACTTTTTGTTTGAACTTGATCAGCACCACGCTTAACTTTTATTTGATTTTATCATAACCAATATGTGTTGGTCATTTACATATGAATGACTATTTAATGTGAATATCTTCAATTTTACACTTACAACAATTTATACTTCCGACATACACTACTAAATTATTCACAAATAAGAAATCTTTTGTCTAACCCACTTATTCGTTTTGCATATATTTTTATGCACATTTTAAGCAACTAAGCCTTTTTCTGATTTTTTTAGAAGATTTTTAATTTTTTTTAAGATGCCGTGTTTCATAATTTATTAAAACTACTACCTCATTTTTTATTACTTTTTTTTTTTTCAATTTTCACACGCGCGCGTTTCACTTCAGACAATCTTCCGCTTCAGCCATGCAATACGGAGAAATTCAAAACACGAACTGATTTCCGAGTTGAATTGGCAGCTGTGTGAAAGCATCACATAAAACATACACAAACCTACATTTACCGTTAAGCACATTAAAATACGCAACTTCCTCCTTCACTTACATACTGAGACACATACGAAGCACTTGTCTACAGCATCAAAGTTTCATACACACAAACATGCATAGATAGCGCGTGCCGATACACAATGCTCGGCACTTTCTTTGGAGACTTGAACGAAGACCCAAAAAAAAACAGCAGAATATGTTTACTGTTAGAGCGATAAGAAAGCTCGTGTTATCACTGACACGAGCAAACCGGCAGAGCTGCTAACAAACACAAGCAGCTGATTTAATGCCGCACACAACAAAACCAACAAAATTGGTATGCGTTGACTAAAATATGCGCGCCAAAAATAATGAAAAACCCTCCAAAAACAAAAAAAAAAAAAAACAAAACGAAACAGGTGATTTGTTTGGATTATAATATTTGGAGTAGGGTAGAGTAGTCAAGCCGGCTGATGTTTGGTTGGCCCACTATGACCTCCTAACGTATGTACATATATACGTTAATTTTCCACGCTCTTTTGTAGAGTTTTCTCTCACTAATACTGCCGCACACATACAAACGATGTGTGCAAGCGTTGGTGGTTGTGTCTCGGTATTTCCAGCTTTCATACAATTCCTTTGTTTTGGATGCTGCGCTTTATCAAGCGTTCGTGTTTTGGTTTTCTTTTCTTGTTATATGTAGGTGCACGCGAATTGTTGTAGCAAAACAAAAGTAATAAATGCATGTAGAATGCGTTACAATACGTAAATTAAAACAGCTGTTAAACAGCTGCTATAGAGAGCTTTGCTAACAGCTGTGTATAGGGGTTGAAAATACCGCTAGGCGCGCAGTTAAGCTTTTAACAATAGATGGTGATGAAATTTTTTGCTGCTGTAAGCTATCTGGTATAACTGGTAAGGACAAAATATACAGTACCACCAATGAAATAACCATTATGAAAGCTTCAAGAAGCTCAAGTTTTGTAGAGGTTTTCTTTGTAGAGTTTTGCTTAATAAAAATGTTTCCTTCAGAAATACAACAATACATACTTACAGCAATGGCAAGCCGGTAAGCACTGCACTGAATAGGGTGGTTACAAAAATAGCGAAAGTCTTAAATATAAGGAGTATGCCTTTAGAGTCTTCTTAGACATTGCCTGGGCTTTCAACAATGTCTCTAAACGGTCGATCGGGGATGGTCTTAATAAATTTGAGGGGGGTTGTATGAGACCACGAAATCACTGGATAGGGTCACACCGCAGAACAGGGTTGTCACCTCTGTAATATTTACGGCATACGCATATGACGTTGCCGTTGTAAAGAGTGGAAAGTACTTTCCAACAATTAGCTCTTTGATGGATCTGCTGCTTCGGGATATACAAAGCTGGGTATCTTATGTCAGGTTGACTGCTAACGCGGAGACGACATATATAATATTGTTTACTAAGAAGTAAAAGTCTCAAATTGGACCAGGCTTATGCTAGGAGGGGTGTGACCCTGCAGGAAAAACTTTGCAAAAATAGCTATGATTCCTTCAAAACTGAGTGAGTAGAGTGAAGCAGGCCTCGACGGTATTTATGCGTGTAAAAGAATTGTGCAGTAAACGTGGGTGTATTGCGTTCTCTCTCTCATTGGGTATTTAAAACTATTTTAAAGTGTATTCTATACTATGAAGTATTTACTTAGTCGACAGCCACACAAAAAAGAACCTAACTCAAAATATATGAGGGCCTATGAAGGCTATCGAAGCTTTGCATTAGGAGAGCCCTGAAAATTGCCCCGTGAACTGCTCTATATGCCATTCTGCAAATTTTACCTATAGACCTGGTGGCAAAGAACATAGCGTTAACAACGGCAACGAAGCTCACTGCCTCGATGCAGCTTAAGCGCAGACAATACGGCCACAGTAGTATATCGTCATCAATTACAGTACGAGTAAACTCCCTGATACCGTATATGTGCCTCGAAGGGGTTCTTGAAGCCACAGTAGAGGTGTATGATTGGAGCAAGGGTGCCCACATTGCGGACGAGGAGATACAAGTGTAGACCGATGGTTCCAAAGTAATGGAAGGAGCGGGATCTGCAGTATACCGTGTTGACCCGGAAATAAACAGATCCTACAAGCTGCCAGATCACTATAGCTTACTTCAGGCGGAAAAAGCCGCCATAACCAAAGCAGTAGAAACACTGGAAGAAAATAGCTTGAACTGCAGCCGCGTCATCTTTTACATTGACAGCCAAGCAACAATTGGCTACGTGGGCTTCCCAAATAGATTGGGTGTGATTAAGAGAAGAGAGGTGCTTATCATCGACCAAGCGGGAAATGCGTGGACTCAAGCGCGGGTATTCAAAGTGTCGAATATAGTGTGTATGTCATACAACCTTAGACTAACAAAGTCACTCTTATCATTCAAAAGAGGGAACTGTAGACTCATGACTGGTATTCTGACTGACCACTGCCTTTTGTCGTCGCATGCTTTTAAATTAGCCTTGGTCATTGATAGCAGATATAGGAAGTGTGGTTTTGGAGGACGAAACGATCGACATTTTGTGCTCCTGCCCTGCCCTGGTTTTTGTTGAGGTTTTCAGTTTTATCGTTAAAGAACTTAAGAACTACCGTCGTACGGTATTTTTCCCATTAGTTTGGCACAATCTAGCTCTTCTATACGAAGACCATTCAAGTATTTTACACGGCTTAATGCTACGTAGGCCTGATCTTTGGCGAAAAGGCAGACCCTAGATATACCACAGCGTTATCCACCGCACACTCATGTATTTTGTGCACTGTGCAAGCTCAATACAGTATAATAATCGATGGTAATATTCCCTCCATTCCGTACGATTTTTCTAAATATTTCAATCCGTGCGGCCCCTAGCGAAACTCTTTGTAATACTAGTCGGACCTATGCGCATCTTGCGCAACAAATATAAAAGTATTGTAACGAATTTAGTACAAATCTTCTTACTTGCCCTTCTGCTAACGTTCGAATCACTAAACTGTTGTATAAATAACTCCACTATTCAATAATGCAAAATGGCCTTTATTGAAGTCCTTCACAATAACACTACTATTGCTCGCCAGATAGCGTCTTAAATCCAACTAATTGTCGCGCCTCTACTGTTGCTGCTTTTATACTGTGCGATTTCCTCGTTGCATCTTCGAGGCGCTTCCAGAAATTACTTAGTTACTGCTATAAAATTATAACTACAGTGCACGTGTATAGCTTCTCATATGCGTGTGTATTTGTGAGCGACACTTCCACAATAATAATTGCATACTTTTGGGAGCATCTCAGATAAGATATCTGCATGTGTTTCTGCGTCTCTTTTCCCCTGCGTGTACGTACATATGTGTAGACATAATGGTTGATATATTGACGTGCATACAAGTCACTGCTTAGCATCGCCTTAGAGATGATAGTACCCCTTAGTGTTGCTGATATTCGTAAAAGTATCATATCAAATATCAACAGAACTCGGCTGTTCTATCAATCAGTCATGTATTAATAAAATCTTACATGCGCTTGCGCTGCCATCTGACAAATGTTAGCAACTGCCGATAATGCAGTGTTAGTTCCAATCAAATATTCACAATAGTGCCATAGTACAAATATATTTCTTTGTGTGCTCACAATCGTTTATTTTTAACAAATTAATTTAATAAAATATAGCTAAACAAAAGCACTACGACCAATAATACCCAAAGCTCGCTAATGGTAAGAATCCCCATCTTTACAACCAAAATTTTATTTATAGATTTGGATTCCAAATAAGAGCGAAAAAGGGACCTGCACATAAAAACAGCAATTACAAATAACATATAAGACCTTTTACATTGTCATCGGCCTCTGAATTATGTCTGAAACCCGATTTCAAATTCAGAACTTCCAAATTCTTATCTATATATTTCGATCCGCGCGGCACCTAACGGATTTTTTCCCTTTTCTTGCATTGTCTCGGTATCTTAGCCTATCTGTGCAGTTTGACGTTTGTAGCTCAATACTTAAAAATCGATTGCAAGATTTGTATTGAGAATGCGGACAATTATTCAACCGATCTAATATAAAGGAAATAAGACACAAAAATCGGAAATAAAAATAGTTGTGCATATGATCATCTTCATATACTTAAAATTTCGACGATAACAGCTGTCTCACATTAATTGTGTGCCTATTGAAAATCCATCAAGGGAGCAACAAAAGTGTTGCAACAATCAATTGATCATCACTTCGAAAAACAAAAACAGATTTTATATGCAGCATACTGATCAAGCACTAAATAGAAAAAAAATTGCATAAACCCAAACCAGAAATGGAAATGAATGGCTTTCATTTGAAGCCAGCAACATCTAATCAGCGGAGTAATAATGGATTGTATGTTTCCAATTATTTAGTTCAATTATGAGGTCACATAAATAAATATGTGTCAGATAACATGCACATACATACATTCAAACATGCCAGTCACACCATTAAATACAGCAGGCTTAAGAATTCATCAATATTTCTATACCTTTCATGAACATGAAATGGTATATTTACTTTAGTCCGATGTTTGTAACGTTGAGAAATATAGAAGATAGACTCACCATTAAGTATACCGAATTGATCAGGGCGACGAACTGAGTTGATATAGCCGTGTCCGTCTGTCCGTCCGTCTGTCTGCTGGAACGCAAGTTAGTCCCTCAAATTTTGAGATATCTCAATGAAATTTGGCACAAGGATGTATTTTTGTATTATATTAGACATTTGTCGGATACGGTAGGATCGGACCACTATAACATATATCTCCCACACAACCGATCGTTCAGATAAGACGATTTTGGTCATTCCTGCCGCAATTTAGAAAGTATAAAGGTGAAACTCCGTGATATATATTCTAATATATCATAGAAGATATCCTGAAAAAATCACTTTGATCGGAGCTATATATAGTTATATACCATACAACCGATCGTTCAGATAGAAAGATTTTTGGCCATTTCCCCCTTAATTTAGAAAGTATAAACGAGAAGCTCGGTGATATATATTTTAATATATCATAGAAGATTTCCTGTAAAACTCATTTCGATCGGAGCTATATATAATATATATCCTATACAACCGATCGTCAGATAAGGGGGTTTTTTGCCATTTTTTATTTTATATTTATCTTAAAAATCGTTTAGGTATGTAGATCTGTTCACTATATATTTCTTATCTTATACATCCGATTATTTGGAGATTAAGAACGGGATAAGATTATTGTTCAGGCCCATTCATGAAAGGTATGAAGTCTTCGGCACAGCCGAAGACAGTCCCGTCCTTACTTGTTTTATTATATTTAGGGAGTAAAAACTGTTTATATTACCTAAGACCAACAGTGTAAATAAGAAATAGAAAGTTAAGGTAGGTTGCACTGTCCGGTCAATAAAGACCTCACTTAGACTGAATGTGCACATAGTGTTACCAGAATTTGTTTGACGACCGAACGGAAAAACCGAAATTAGGTACCGCGACTTTTGTTATAGAACAACTCCGTCCTCTTGGCAAATAGTCGAAGTTTTCTAAGACCTAATACTGCCGCCCAAAGTAGCTGGAGCTTGGAACTCGCGAGCGCAGGATCGGCGTAATAAACTGCAGACGCGACCACTGCTGTTAATTTTGAACTATCGGCATACACGTGTATAGTATTTTCTGCCATTGCCGTACCCTTGAACCAATCATCCGGCTTTACTGTGGCAACAAGATCTCAAGGTATGGGTGTGCATCAAAAAAGTACCTTATAGCAAATTAAGAGCTTGACATGACATTGTCATAAATACCTACTAAGATAGTTTGGGCGATAGGATCTACATGCATCTTAGCATCTTCTTGCAAACAAACAATACCACGGATTCTTTCTTCACTCTATCTTCCACATGCAGTTTTCGCGACAGCTTACTATGTGATATAATTCCTAGATATTTCGTGCTGTCCTTTTTTTTGTAGGGTTACCTTTTAGCTTAGACTTTGTTCAATTATGGACCTTATATTTTATTTATCAAATTTCGCAAATAGTACTAGATCGGTTTTTGTTTGTGTTGGCGTTTAACACGACTACATATACTCAGGAATGTACATACTGAATTGCCCAATGCATCATAGAGGTGATTGTTGGTAACATCTGCCGCTTATGATGACTGAACGCCAGCTGCATACGCCGTGATTTGACTGGCCCTTTGTTTAATAGGCAAAGTCATTGATTGATGACCAGCATCTACAGCGTTGGTGATAATACCCCATCCATAGCGACGTGATCAATCTGTAGCTTAATAGCTGTACTTGCACCTAGTTGAGACTGTCCATTTTTGCGTGTTTCGAAACATTGTTGAAAGTTGCGACAATGCCCAGAAAGACACTTAGCGCATATTTCTGGTGTTCTAGGGCTTTCTCTATATTCATGATGCAGTATCGACTAATTTTGTCTATAGGTTTCTTAAAATTTGAATAAAGTTTAAACTGTTTTTATATAGTAGTTAGATTCTCTTTTTATAGAGTTGTACTTAAACTAAGAACCTAATTATTATCTATCTGGCATTGAGGTTGTTTGAAAGCAAATTAATTACTCCTCCTCCGTTTATCTTGCAAATTTGAATGGATCCATAGTAAAATTAATCTTCCGAACTGCATTGTATTTAATCTACTTCACCGTATTTAAAGCAAAGTGAAAATCTCAAAACAAAGTGCAGATAGACAAGAGGAGAACTGAATAAAAAATGTGTTTACATTCAAGCGGTTAATGAATACCGCAAAAGAAATAAATGAAAGTCAGATGTGTACGAGAGAATGCATTTCATTGAGAAAACTGCCGTTACAGCACCACTCAAAAGAATAAAAGTCGTAATTGTATCGATAATTGTTGTACTCAAACGCCACATGCCAAATAGTATATGTAGTTTTAGTAAAAACACCCTGTCGGAAAATCTCGTATTTTTGTTGCAATCAAAAATTTCAGTTGATGGCAACAACTTTCGCTTTATGATCCGCTGAAGATCTGCTGAACTGAGAAACTAGAGACAAAATTGTCTGGTTCAAGACTAGATCCAAAGCTCCAAATAAAAACTATTTCGATAGTAGCTAGACTTCTTCTATATTTTGTATTTAGCATTTATTTGATTAAATTATAATACGTTTAAAAAAAAAATTCGTACAGGAATGCAATTTCGAAACTAGATCTGAACTCATAATTTTTCACTAAATGAGAACTATCGAAATAGTGCCTATAACCGAACAAGGCCAAAACTGGCGAATTTTATGCAGTTTAGTACAATTTCCACAGCCTGAGATATCGCCATATCAAAGTTGAAAGCATGAAAAAGAGATTGAGTGTGAACGAGTATTGGTTCTGAACGGAGTAGAAGCGCACACGTTTTCAACTAGAGGTTTTCCCTACAGGTTAACTTGTTGAGTCGACTGTCCGGCAGTTTTATGACATTTCGAAGCTTTGATTATAAGTCAAGTTTTCGTTAACAGTTTACTATATTGTAAAGAAGTTCGTTTCTTTAAAATTTAGTAATAATTATTTCATATGGCAGTTAGCTCAACACGCCGTTTCTTTTTCAACACAATTGCAAGCACTCTACTGACGTTGACCGTGTTGTCAACGTATCAACTATAGGTAGGTATGAGTTCTGAGTGCAGGCATTAATTTCCCTACAGGGTAAGCACGGACTTAAGTGAAGTGCTTGTAACGCACACACAAACATACAACAGTTTGTTGTTTTCAGTGTCTAATAAAAAAACCGGCGCCCACGCATTTAACTTTTGTTTGGCCAACTATTCAAATTCACTCTCGCTAAGTTTTATGCATTTTCAAGTGCATTTTGATATCAAAATTTGTTTAATTGATCATTATGCGCTACACAATATATGCATGCTTGCATGTGTGTAGGTATGTGTTTTTTGTTTAAAAAAAAAAAATATACAATAAATTTAAAAATTTAGTGCAATGTGAGCGACGGTAGGTGCAGTGAACTCTTTTCTTTATGAAAGTAAACTTTTAATAAAACTAAATAAACAAATCATGTGCTTGTCTATGTTATTTGCTTATTCGTTCAAGTGCTAAGAACAAGCATCAATTAACAGTAAAACATAAATCACGCTTACCGTGTACGTAAGAGCGGTTCAGGTTTGTATACTTTGCTGAGCAAAGTTGAACTATACTATAATGTACTTTGAGTGATGTACGTCACTGCACTGTACTTCACTATAATGTGCTTCACTGTACTCTACCATAATGTACTGTACTTTACTATGATACAATGTATTGTTTTCTATTGTATTATATAATAGAATGTACTGTTCTGCACTGTTCTCTATTAAATTGCACTGCACTATGCTGTACCACAATGTGATGTACTTTAATGTACTATGCTAAATTGTACTGTATTGTTTTGAAATATAATGTACTGTACTATAATGTGCACTGTGCCGTACTGAACGCAAATGTATTGTACTGATGTACTGTGCTATTCCACTCTATACCATAATGTACTGTGTCGTATGGTACTGTAATGCACTGTAAGGCACTATACTGTACTGCAATAGGATGCACTGTACCATACCTTACTGTTCTGTACCGTATCTAATAAAAAGGAGTAAACTATACTTTATTGTAAAATACTGTACTGTAGTGTAATACTCTACTATACTGCACTGTACTTCACTATAATGTGTTTCACTGTACTGTACTATGGTACTATATAATGTTTTGTATTGTACTGTTACTAATGCATGCTACCATCACACCACGGTGACCGCTGAGCTGTAATGCACTGTGCTATAATGTACAATGCCATTTTTGTAGTGCACTGTACCGTACTGAACTATAATGTATTGTACTCTGATTTACTGTGCTATACTATATTGTACTGTATTTAATTATAATGTACTGCGGTTCTGTATGGTATTTTACTGTACTATATCATACCGTTGTGTACTATAAGGTACTTAACCGTGTCATACTATACTCAACTAGACTGAACTGTTCTGTATCCCAGAAATTAGCGGTTTTGATCTTCGGAAATCGACATAACAAATACCGTAGACTTGGATTAAATTGTGACCGCCGCCGTTGTGTAACAATAGCGTACTCAGCTTAGGGAACCGAAGGTCCTAGTTTCAAGTCCCGGACAACATCAGAAATAAGAAAAACCTTTTTTCAATTAGGAAATAAATTTTCTTAGCGTGGTCGTCCCCCGGCAGCGGTTTCGCGAAACTCCGATTGCATTTCCGCCATGAACAGATTTTCAGTGAAAATTCAACTGCTATTCGAAATCAGCATCAAACATGTAGGTTCCCTTCCTCCCCCTTATAGGAAATATTAAAAAGGAGCACGGCACAAATTGAAAGAAAGCTCGGAAGTAAATCACCGCAGGTATTTATTTACATTTTTTATGATAAAGTAGTGGACTTTGGGTTTGATGGTGAATGAGGACAAAACGAAGTACCTGCTGTCATCGAGCATGGAGTCAGCGCATATGCGCCTTGGCAACTACGCTAAGGTTGGCAGCCATAATTTCGCAATAGTAAAAGACTTCGTTTATTTGGGAACCAGCATCAACACTAGCAACAACATCAGCACTGAAATCCAGCGAAGAATCAATATTACCAATAAATGCTACTTTGGACTAGGTAGGCAATTGAAAAGTAAAGTCCTCTCTCGGCGAACGAAAATCATACTCTACAAGTCACTTATCGTACCCGTCCTGCTATATGGGGCAGAGGCATGGACCATGACAACAGCAGATGAAGCGGCTTTGGGAGTGTTCGAGAGAAAAGTTCTTCGAAAGATTTATGTACCTCTACGCGTTGGCGATGGCGAGTACCGAAAAAGATTTAATGATGAGCTGTACGAGCTATACGCAGACATCAACACAGTCCAGCGAATTAAAACGCAGCGGCTGCGCTGGCTAGGCCATGTTATGCGAATGAAAGATGATGATCCGGCCAAGAAAATGTTTCTATCGGAACCCGCCTATGGAAGCAGAGGTAGAGGGTGGCCCCCACTCCGTTGGAAGGACCAGGTGAAAACGATTTAAACTCCCATGGTGTGACCAATTCGCGCCGGTTGGTGGAGCGAAGGAGCGACTGGCGCGCCTTGTTGGACGGCCATAACCGTTTAGACGGTTAAGCGCCAATTAAGTAAGTAAGTGGACTTTGGAAAATCGGTTGAAAGCGCCTCTCACCAGGCTTAATTTATTTTTTGTGGGCTACAAGGAGGACACCTCATTGCACCACATTGAAAAGGGAAGAGGAATTGGGCAGGAGTACTCTAGAAAATAGATCTATTTGCAATTCTAGCAAAGAGGGTGATACCTTTCGGAAAAAAATGTACTTTGCTGTATTTTCGATAATATTTCGACGAAGAAGATTGACAGAGGAAAAGGGAAGTGTGATCGGCGTGGAGAACGGTTGAGGGAAGGTATAACTAAGGAGCAAAGAATGGTTCGGAACAAGAAGAATAGGGAGCAAAAGAAAATACGTGGGAAGAAAAAAGGATTCGAGAATGGAATTAAGAGGCAAGCGAGAAGAGAGATTTGCGGAAAACGAAGTTGCAGTGACAAACAGGGAAATCAAAAAGATTAGGAAGAGCAAGAATATTGAAAAAGGTAAAGGAGTGGAAAAACCCGAAAACTAACAGAGTCAGATAAACGGAAAGTAAGAGGAATGGAAGAAGAAAATAACGGAAGGAGGTAGCATGACTAAGAAGCCGGAGAGTGAAAGAAAGCCAAGAGGAAGATAAAAAGCGCAGAAAGGAAGAATAAAAGGAGAAGGCACCTAAGGTAAGAGGTAAAGTAAGGGTCAAATAAAGTAATTGAAGAAGAGAAAATGACAGAAAGAATGGTAGAGAATAAGCGTCTAAAATTGAGAGGAAACCAAAAGGGTGAATATAAAGCAGAGCGCCAGGAAAGGGCGAAAAGAAAGAACCAAACGCAGAGAAACGGTTAAAGTAAGTGCAAGATAAAATATACAAAGAAAAGAAAGAGGTAGATGATGGAGACAAATTTGATGAAAATACTATGCAATGGCTTAGGTTAATCTTAAATTATTTTTATATTTAACTCAAACTCTGAGAAAGGAGGACGATTTTGTAAGATAGACCAAAATAACATAATAATCAGTGATTCGTTTTGTTTCGTTGATTTTCCGATATGGTGGATAATTGATGTATGTATATTGGAACAATTTTCCGTCATCCCTTGTCAAATTGGGTTCAGAAATAAGCCGGTTCCGGCGTTGCGCCATCATCAGTTCTGAAGAATTACAGTGATTATGGTGCAACGTCGAAACCGGTTTGGCTCCAAACCAAATTTGACGACATGAGATGACGGAAAATCGTTCCAATATATATACTTATGCTAAAATGAAGTTTATGAATATCAGTGTTTGTTAACTCCTAAAGTAACATTGAGCCAATGCGAAAAAAATTACAAAATAAAAAATTAGGCATGGAACCTCCTAGTTTCCGCATTTTGGGAGCAATAACTCGAAGAAAAATTAATCTATGGTATAGAGCCGTCCTTTCTGTATAACGAGAAATATCGATAATGAACTGTTGGCATCCATATTAAGTATTCAAGAACTACAGGCGGAATAAACTCCTCTCCCAATTTTTATTTTACTCGCCCCTGATATGGCCTTTTCATATAACATATTTACATATTAGCAGGCAGCACACATACATATTTACTTAAAATAAATACATATCTCTAAAATAGAAATTTCGAATTTAATGGGAAAACGTTTCGACTTACCTTAAACATTAATGGATTGCGATCAATCTCAGCTTCAGCACTCTCACAAAGTGATTCCGATTCGGATAGAAAAGCGAGGAACTGCGGACAAGCAAATATTGATTATAAGTTAGCTCATAAATGTACTTAAGTGAAAACCTACTTGATCCATAGCACGATCGAACGACTGAAGACTGTGTACGGCTGCGTGTAGTTGTTTGCCACGATTGATGACACCGTTATTTAAATTTGAATATCTGAAAATATAAATGTTAATTTAGCTAATTTTAATAATAAACGCCCTAGAAATGAGAAATAATTGCAACACCAAAGCTCATTAATTATTCCGCCATGCAAGCACTAGACCGAGATTCAAAATTCCTTCGAAGGTTGGTTAGGTAAGCTTGAACTGGCCGGTCCGTGTAGACCTTACATAGACTGAATGAGTCCGTAGTGTTACCAGAAGTTTGTTTGACGACCAAAATGAAAACACCTATGAAAACTAGGGACCTATGTTATATAATAACTCCGTCCTCTTGGAAAATACTACATATAAGCTTTCTAGGACCTATGCCACTTGCTACTTTTAGATCTGATAGGTGTATCACTCCTTATGGCTGTAGCCTTAGCCTGGCAAGCACAGGGCATGAGCACAAACTTCCTACATCCTCCATCACAGACCAAGCCGAATCTATAGGCATATGACTCCAGTAGGCAGTGTCCAATCAGAATACCCGTCACTAGTCTACAGTCCTCCCTTTTTAATGATAGGAGTAACTTTCTTAGTCTAGGGATGTGAGACCTATACATGATCTTCCAAAATTTCAGCCCCACGCTTTGGGCCACGTCCTTCCCGCATGGCCGATCATGTCACCTTCTCTTAATCTCGCCCAATCTAACTGGCACGTCTACGAAGCAAGCTCCGAGGGGCGCACCCTTCCTGCCCTGATCCATTTCAGGGATTACTTACAATCTAACACACTTTTAGATGCTGTGCTATGTGAGATTATTGCCTCTCCCCGCGGGTTAGGGGGCTTAGAATATACCCGCGGCAGGTATGCTTGTCTTAGGAAGTGACTAAAATACCAAACTGATTCAAGAGGTTGTGAAGCGCAACTCTTTCTAGGTGTTGTCAGCGCAAAATATAGCTTCTCCAACCCAATTTTCAACCTCACCTACGGTGTTTATTTTAACAGTCGAGGCTCTGGCGACCCCAAGTTCCTCGTGGATCTAGGGGGTGGGAGGCCGGAATAGCCTATAAGGTTTCATGTGGTCATACTAAATCGCTCCCGGGATGGTAGAGCTAGTGCGTTAATGGTGCTTGTTACATCAACATCGATAACAGTCCTCAAGGCCTTCGGGGAGTGTCCTTATCGCTGCAATAAGAAAAACAACAACAACAACAGATTATTGCCTTAATACATAGTGAAAGTTAACACGGATGTAATTTAAGCTGTTGTCTACCAATATTTCTACTCATTTCGTTACGGCTAAAACTTAAGCGGAAAATACTACAGTTATCTGGTAGCTTGTAGGATCTGTTTACTTCCTGATCAGCACAGTATATCGCGAATGCTACTCCTTTTGCTACTTTGGATAAATCGGTGTACATGTGTATCGCCTCTTCTGCCATTTGGGCTCCCGTGCGCAGACCATCCAATTCTGATGTGGCTCTAAGATCCCCTTCGAAGCGCTGATACGGAATGAGGAAGTCTGTTCGTCCTGTTTTTGATGACGCTATAATATTATGGCCGTACGGTCTGCTCTACAGCTGCCCCGAGGTACTGAGCCTCGTTGCAGCTGTTAACGCTTTGTTCTTGTCACCATTTCTACAGGTGGAATGTGCAGAATGGCATACAGTGCAGCCGTCGGGGTTGTTATCAGGGCTTCCGTAATGCTAAGTATTGATAGCCAGCATACCTCTCTAATTTTTGTGGTAGGTTCTTTTTGTGTGGCTGTCCATCGTAATCCAGTATAAATTTTACAATCGCTGCGAATACCCTGTGAAAGAGAGAGGGCGATAAGCCACACGTACACCCCACCATTCTTTTACACTTATAAAGTGCCGTTGTTATCGATGTGTTAACAGTCAGTAAGTTTTTTGAGGATGACAACCCCTTAAAATGCCGTCGAACCTTCTTCACTCCTCCACGTTCAGCTTACACGAAAATACCCCCCAGCGGGTTAGGGGGCTTAGAATATACCCGCGGCAGGTACTCCTGTCATAAGAAGCGACTAAAATTCCACATATATTCAAGGGGTTGCGAGTGCAATTTTCAGCTTCTCCAACCCAATTGTCAATCTCATATAACCGTGGCGAATCCTGTTTCTTTAGCAGCCGAGGCTCTGGCAACCCCATTTCCTCATGGATCTCGGGGGTGGGAGGGCGGTATGGCCTAGAAGGTTTCATGTGGTAGTACCAAATAGTTCCCGAGATGGTCGGGCTATTACCTTAATGGTGCTTGTTACCGGAACGTACCGGATCAGCATCCGGGAAAGGACCGTAAACATTCGATAACACCCCTCGAAACCCTCAGGGAGTGTCCTCATCACTACAACAACCACAACAACGAAAACTTACTGATTCCTAGATATTTTGTGGAATTTTTTCATCTGCGTAAGCCGTAAGTTTGACGAGTCCCTCATCGAACCGCCTGAGTAGTTGATGACCAGCGTCCATAGCAGGGGTGGAAAAGTGGTTTATAAGCGGCTTCGCCCTGTGGCGGTGGTTTGTTAAACACTCGAAGTGTATTTCTGCCCTTCTCCAGCAAGTCAAGAGTGTAAGACACAGTTTATGTTGAGACAATTTTTTTTTTTTTTTTGCAGAATAATACAAATTTCATCTGGATCGTAATGGTTGGTTGCTTTCCTTCTTGGACGTACACCACTTTATCAGTTCATGGATTTTGATTCACCCTATTTCCGGTTTAATCTTGCAGTGAATAAGCGGGGTCCAACCACAGGCTCGCTAAGAACCTCCAAGAGAACTTTATTGTAGGTAAGTACCTATTTTGGTAGATATGCCACCTGCCTTCGGGCTAATAACTTCCCGAACCTCTTTCCACAATGCATCTAACCCCCAACATTGCCTTGATTCTATTGAGCTGGGAATATAACCCTATGACTTATATGATTTAAAGATGGATAATGCCGAAACATGCTGGCATCCGTCTATATGGTGTAAAAATATAAGATTTCAATCAATTTGCGTTGAAGATCTTACTCGGTCTTAAAGCTCTTCTCTATAAACAGCATCGCTACACTTCGGAGGTATCCTTATTGCATATTACAGCCCGAATACTAAGGGAAGTCAAATAAGGCGTTGCTTCAAAGAGAGAATATCAAAAACACTCGTCAATAAACTGGACTTAACAAGTCGTAGGTCCTACGGGGTGTGATGGAGTTGAAAACATTTGGCTGATAGCTCCTACTTGTAATGACTCTCTGAGACTACTTTCGTCTAGAATTAAATAAATATTTATAAAAAATACACCAATTCACCTTTGATTTATTGCTTCGGTCATCTTTTTGATACGCGTAGTATCATCCGATGGATAAACAGCAATCAATTTTTGTGTCAAAGCATTGAAAAGTTCAAATTGTTGTTTATTTTGATGCAACTCGGCGTGGAATGACTGCCAAGAAATAAAGAAATTAATTAAAATTTTAGAATTCGATATGTGGTAGAATATACCCACACCCTCCTCTCACTAACCTTTTGCTCTTTCTGTTGAGCTTCTAGAACATCAGCAGTGGTAGCAACGTTTCCCATACGTTCAGCGCGTGCCTCCATGCGAGCCAACCATTTTTCCAATTCCAGACGCTTTGCTTCATAGCTATGAAGTTAATGATAAAAGAGAAATAGAGTAACATTTAGTTAAGTTGGTAAAAAAAAAAATTTTAAATTAATTAAAACTTTTTAATGCACTCACCGTTGGGAGTCACCGAGCATATTTTTTAATTGAGCGGCGCGTTGCAACACACACTGTGAGGTCTCATCCCAGTGTTCCCGTAAACGTGTGACTAAATGATGAAAAATTAATATAAAAGAAAAAAATTTGTTAGTTTTTAATTTTAATTTTGGTTTTATAAAGTTAAGACAACAAAAGAATTTTTAAGGTTTAAATAAAAAATGTTAAACAAATAAGAGCTTAATAAAAATCAACAGCTGTTTTAGGCAGGCATGCTTAACGAACGAAACGATATCATTTCGTTACGATAATCAACGCTAATAAACGAACCGAAGTCACTTCGTTTCGTTTATTAACGTTGAGATCGTCAAATTAACGTTAATTTGACGTTCTTAACGTTAATAAACGAAACGAAGTGACTTCGTTTCGTTTATTAGCGTTGATTATCGTAACGAAATGATATCGTTTCGTTCGTTAAGCATGCCTGGTTTTAGGTTAAGCTTCTTTAGCTTGTGAAAGCTGCAAATTTTAAAAAATGTCAAATGTGTAGTGTTGTTCCAATATGAAAAGCTGAATTCTTCATACAAATTATCAGTGGAATATCGAAAGATGTAACGTCTTTGCGAAAGTGTATGTCCACGATGGAGTGACATGAGTGACGGTTCAAAAAAAACGAGACCATTAAGGAGTTGGGTCGCGCTTAATTTCCAAAGGGTTTTCCAGGGTGATTATCTTCTTCAGCTTAATTGACAACCGCACGCGGCGAATCTTATTTAATTAGCAGGCGAGTTTCTAGCGAACCAAAGTTTCTCGCCGAGGGACGAAGTTGATTATCGCAAAAGGTTCAACGTGGCAATTTGAAATTGTTCCTGTGATTGTAGGCCTAGTTACCTCAATTTTCCGGAGCGCACCGGATCGATATCTGGCAAAGGAACATCAACATCGATAAACCTCCCCAAATACCTTCGGAGAACTCATCACTACAAGATGAAGAAGAATTGGAGGTGCCCCACAGGGGTATGTTCCTTCTTTTTTTATCCATGGCGTGGTCTAAAATGACTTGCTTTGATATCTGAAGGATGCGTGACAGTCAGTTGCCGCTTATGCTGATAACCTAACAATCCTTGTTTGGAGTAAATTTCTGAATATTCTGTAAGTGGTTTTAAGGGTGCCTGGGTATCAGCTGGACAACGATTTAAACTCCCTTGGTGTAATCAATTGGCGCCGGTTGGCAGAGAGAAGAGGCGACTGGCGCGCCTTGTTGGACAGCCATAACCTTTTAAACGGATAAACGCCAATTAAGTAAATTAAGTGAGGGTGGTCTGAGTCTTGCGAATAAGATGTCAACTGAGATAAAACAGAGATATTTCTGTCTACGCGTACGAGATTCAAAGTTCTTGAAGTAAGATAAATTCCCATTGAAAGAGCTCCACTAGTACTTACTGGTTGTTTTAAGTACCCTCTAATACTTGGCTGTGGAATACTTTCCTAGAATCGTAAATTTGCTGTATGATATGATAGTGAATTTTGGATTTATGTAATTGTATGAAGCCTTTCCGATGGAATTGGATTTGCGGGGCAGGATAGGATACTTCTTTCATGGAAGCGATTCACGCCGGCTCAAATAACCGCAGTTCTGTCCGCAATGGCCTTTGCCGCAGTGCTCAATCTATATATGATGCCATCGTGAGCTAAATGGCGTGAGCTGGACTGCAATAAGGCTTTAGTCGTTCAGAATTCTGTCCTTTTTCGACTTCGTATCTAGAGAGACAACTGTGTGTCAGCGTCAGCCCTGCTAGATTCATCACTCATATTTACAAAAGTGATGAATGAATAGGGAGTACGGTAAGCTCGTTCAAGGATGAGGCAAGGTCTACAGGAGAGATAGCGGTAGTACTATGCTACGAGTTCAGCATTACCGAAACATTTGGGCTTCCGTTAATTAGAACGTTCGCTCCGCTTCAACTGTCGTATGGTGGCTAGCTTTGAGCTTGAACACGTTGGATAAGGTACACATATCTTGTATTAGTGGAGCTTTACTTTAACCCTTGGTTAGCTGGTTGTCCAATTGGAACACTGAAACCATAGGATTCTCTAGTATCTATACCAAACAGTTTTCTTCCTCCTTGCACAGATCGCTGTGAAACCACATTAGGAGCAGAAAGCAACTTTATGGTAAACATTCCCAGCATTTCGAGGGAGGTGAAGTATGTTCAAGAGACTTAGACTATCCGTCACTGGCAGGCAGAATTATCAGCCATCATGGAATCCGTAGTTAGAACAGGAACAATTACTATCGGTAACGAAATCTTTATTTTCAGCTACAGCCTGGCTATAAAATCTAGATATTACTCGTTCTATTCTGAACTAACATAAACTGTCAACGATCGCTTCAAGGGTGGCCCCAAATAATGGTGTTTACTTCACCTGGGTCCCGCGACACAAAGACATCGAGGGAAATTGCGTTGCGGGCGAGCTCGCTACTCAGGGTAGTAGCAGGCAGGTTTATCCTTACAAATAACGTTTAGGTGTGCCCCTTGTCACGTGCCCAATGCTAATACTGGAAAACCACAGCTACCGTCAAGCCGACGAAAGACGGCTTCTAATACTCGGGTTCGAACAATATGCGCCTAAACGTGGAGCATGACATGAAGAACTTTGTTGTTTTTATCAGGTCCTCAAAGCGGTTTGAAGAGAAATCTAATGGTTTCGCTTCGCGCTATAACAACGAGCCTAATGTCACTGACCTATGTGTACCCTCGCCGCTGCCCTTTATACATAACTTAGCCAACGACGTAAAGCTAACAAGATATAGTTTTTTAATTTTGTGGTAAACAGGTAACACTATCGACACATGATATATATGTGAGGCCCTCATGGACCCGTCAGTTCAACCTAATCTAACCTAATAAAAAAAAAAAAACAAATATACGGAACGTAAACCTTCAAAGACAATTAGGCCGACCTTCCTTTATAATTTTCATCGTGCTAGTTTTTAATGTTGCTTTTTCTGGGCTCTGAACCCAGGAAGGCAAACACGTTAAGTCTTTTCTTTTTTGTAAACGCTATACGCCTTTCATGTAGTTTTATCTTTTCGGAGCTCCCCTTTGCGATTTGGGATATTGTTTTTCAAACTGTGTTACCATAATTTGATTGACGACCTAAAAACCCTCATAAGGTACCAAGACTTATGTTATAGAATAACATCGTCCACTTGGCAATTATTAGAAGTTTTCAAGGACCTAGCTAATAGCTGCTTCGAGATCAGGCAACTCTACCGCCCCTAGTAGCTGAAGTTTTGACCTCGCGAGCACAAGACACAGCATATACTCAACAGTTTCTTCCTGCAGCTCTTACTATCTACATCTGCTGTTACTGATGAGGCCTAACTTATAAGCATATGCAGCGATAAGGCAGTGTTAGTACGCTCATCGTGAGCCTTAAGTTTTCTCTTTCTTTAGAGACATAGGCACCTTTGTGTGTGTCTAACATCATACGATTCGCACATGATCTTAGAAATTCAGCAGACCCGCGCTTCTTTCTACACCTTTCCTGCTTGATGGATCGATAGTATGCCACTCCTGCCTCCTTTCGATTTCTCACAAACGGATTGGGGCGTCTACCGCAAACTCATTTGCATGCAAAAGAAAAACTAACATGCTAAATCAAACTGGTGTTCAGTTGCCGTGAGCCAAAGATCTTTCGATAAGTATTAGCTCATTTCTGGGTCTGCAATTTTTTCAAATTTAAAAGGCTTGCGTTATAGAAATAAAAACCCAGCGGAAATTTGGTCAATATTAGTACCGTTTTTTCCCATTCACAACTGTACAGGGAGTAGTTACATGACGGTATCGGAACAACACTTGCAATGTAGGGTTAAATTTATTTAAAAAAAAAAAAATTTGAATGCGAGATGTTATTTTCTAATGCGTTTTGATGTGTTTGTGTTTTTTTCATGATAAGTAATTTAAAAAAATCTTTGTATAGCATATTTCTGGTCTTCAGGTATCAGTACTTCATTGGATCTAATTTATTTCAATCAGCCTTTGCTTTCCCAGTTGACCAAGTTTAATAGTTAGCAATCATGCATGTTAAGTATCTGTTAAGAGGTTTGGTAGTATTGACGAAATATGTAAGAAACTGAAATTTGTTTGAATATTATTCTTGTTCACCAAAGGAACCAGGATGAGTTATGTCGTCTATGGCCTTGTAGCATCCTTAAATTTTTTTTTTTTTTATTAGTTTGTTTTGCTTTTTTTTATTTTTGCAATCGCTTTAGGAATTAGCTTGTAAAATATTAATTCACAATATTTATGAATTTGTTATGGTGCTTGGGTTTAAAAATTATATTTTTTGTGTTAGGAACCCACTCTTGGTTTTGAATCCTTTATTTTTACCTTTCAAACAACACCGCATATAATCCAAATCGGCAGCGCAATGTGGCGCTAGTGAAAATTGTTTTAATTCTATGACGGTGAAAAAAAAATATACAATGAATCAGGGGCCGAAACTGTTATTCCGTTTATAATGTAATTCCTTGCAAAACTATTAATTTTGGACTTTTAATATATTTGGATCAAGATAAAAACTATTTTCGGATTTTTATTTTTTGAGTCCGATAGAACCAGTTAAACTCGGACTTTTAAAAATAAAAGTTCAGAAATAAAAGTTAAATCCGGACTTTTATTTTTTAAAGCCAAAATTAAAGTCCCGCTTGATAACAAAGAAACGACTTATCCGAATTAAAAAATAAAAGTCCGGATTTAACTTTTATTTCCGGACTTTTATTTTTAAAAGTCCGAATTTAACTAGTTCTATCGGAATAAAAAAATAAAAATACAGATTTTACTTTTGTATGTGGACTTTTATGGAAGAAGTTCGAAAAATAAAAAGGATGCATGATTCGACATGATATTGCTATAAGGATACCTGGGAACTCAAACATTTTCAAGTAGGACAACTTTTTGACCAGGACTTTTTCGACTCCGAAAAAAAAAGACGGGTGGCACTCGGGGACTGCCGCGGTAAAGCTATTGCATATTATCAACTTATGCAATTATAATATTTATGCAACATTTAGTTTTCTTTGATATTAATTCAAATTTTGTCTTTGATATTAATTCAAGTTAAACTTTTTAAGCGTGGTGGCCGATAAGAAAACAAATTTTTTACTTTTATTGAATAAATGAGAAGTTAATATTGGTTAAAAAATTTTTATTATTATCTTACAAGATATGTACATACATAGGTTATTCAGCAATATTTATAATTGAAATTATAGGTTTATGGTAACTGAAATAGGAAACATACGTTTGAGACTTGATATCCTCTAAATATCTTGAAAATACCGCGTCAATGGTGTTCCCATATTTTGTTATGGATTCTTTCGGATCATTATTTATTTTCAAATTGAATTTTTCAAAAAGAAAACTTGTCCATCGCCGGCCAAGATAACTAATGGAACTTTAACTTTCACTTTAACTTTAACTTTATTTTTAACTTTAACTTTATTTTTAACTTTAACTTTAACTCTAACTTTGACTTTAACTTTAACTTTAAGTTTAACTTTAACTTTCACTTTAACTTTAACAGGACCTTGAGGGACTTAACTAGTAACCTGGTTGTGGCGGGAAACTTTAACGCAAGAGCCGTCGAATGCGGAATGCCGCAGACTAACACCTGTGGAAGGTTAGTCCTTGAGATGGCAGCCAGGCTCGGTTTGAACGTGCTTAACACTGGTACGACCCCTACATACCGACGGCCAGGCTTTGGATGCTCGATCCCCGATGTAACATTAGTGTCAGAAAGCCTGCTGCTGACCGCTGCTGGATGGAGAGTCATAGCGGATCTGACTGGCAGCGATCACAACTACATCACTTTCCACCTAAACGATCCCGGTCAGAGGCAGATTCCGAACGGGCCACGTAGAATAAAAGCATGGGACGCATCCAAGGTCGACTCTGCCACGTTCTCCGCATCAGTACTGGGGGACGCCCGACGGATAATCAACAACTCCAGTCCGACGAAAAGACGGTTGAAAAGACAATGAGCTGTCTTCGCCACGCTTGCAACCTCTCTATGCCACTGAGGGGAGTGTGGAGGGGTAAAAAGCAGGTATACTGGTGGAATAGCGAAATCGGGAAGCTGCGGAAAATATGCCACAGGATGCTAAGGCTAGCAACTCGCGCGCGCGGCAGGCCTGAGGCTCTAGAAAAGTCGGAAGCGTACAAAGGAGCGAAGAAAGCTCTTAGTGCTGCCATTAAGCAAAGCAAGCTTAAGTACTGGAAAGCGCTTTGCCCCCTGGGGGCAGGGATATAAGATAGTAATGAAGAAGTTCCGTCCGCCAAACCAGCCGATAGACGGGAACCAAATAAGGAACATTGTGGATGGCCTGTTTCCCACCCAACTGCCTAGGGAGGGCGGGTACGTTACCCATGAAGATCGCAACGTGGAACCATTCCAAGAAGAAGAGCTTAAAATTGCCGTGCGAACTATGAAACCTAGGAAAGCATCTGGGCCCGACGGAATACCCGCGGAGGCAATTAGACTAGCTGCAAATAACTGCCCAGAACTTATGTTGCACATGTACAACAAATGTCTCGAAGAACTTTCCCCACCATATGGAAGGCAGCACGACTGGTTCTCATTCCAAACGGGAAAGGAGACCCCAACTCTCCATCATCCTACCGTCCCCTATGTATGTTGGACACAGCAGGGAAATTGATGGAGAGTCTCCTGAAGCAACGCCTTACCAGAGCGTTACAGGACGCCGGAGGACTGTCGCCCAGACAGCATGGTTTGCCCTCGTAGAAGTTATAGACGCAGTCAAGAAAGCTGAGACAGCGTGCCACAGAGCAAGACCTATAGTGTTGCTGGTCACGCTGGACGTCAAAAACGCTTTTAACTCAGCTAGGTGGGAGGACATGCTTGAGGCACTAGAAAGCACTTTCAAAGTACCGCAATATTTGTTAGAAATTTTAAGGTATCTAATATATGAAAGTACTCACGGTCAAAAAAAAAGTAAAAATAACAGGTGGAGCAGCCCAGGGTTCGGTACTAGGTCCCGATCTCTGGAATATAACTTACAACAGTCTTCTTCGATTAGACATGCCAGAAAGCACCTTCCTCGTTGCCTTTGCAGACGACGTGGCAGCTGTGATAACAGCACCAAGCTGCGAGCTGGCACAGCTAAAATTAAACGGATCGCAAGCAAGTAGAGCTGCTGCTGCCATGCAGGCGCGAGAAGAATCGATCCGACGCTGGCAAGATCAGTGGAGCAACAGCATCGTAGGAAAGTGGACTAGGGAACTAATCCCTGAACTGAATCCATGGTTGAAGCGACCGCACGGAGAGGTAGACTTTTACCTGACCCAGTTTCTAACGGGACACGGTTACTTCCGCAAATACCTACACAGAATGGGTAAGGTTGATAGCCCGAACTGCCTGTACTGTGGGGAAATAGACGATGTACGCCACATCTTCTTCGAATGCAGGTACTTCTCCCATCAGCGAAGGAGGGTAGAAGAGGTACTTGGCAACCTATCCCCGGGCAGTGTCATCAATAACATGACCTGTCGCAGAGACAGATGGGATACGGTCAGCACATATGTGAGGCATATACTTACCAGTAAACGGGAGGACGGATGCCTAGCCCATTAGCGTGAGAGTAGCCATAAAGCTGACGTAGCGCGCACCCGTACCCGAAGTAATGCTAAACGCCGTCCCAGGTACGGGGATTTGCGCGGGCCGTGGGAGGTTAGGTTTTAGTGGGTAGGCCTTCATGGATGAAGGAGTCCTACACTCGGAGAGTCTCGCAGTGAGGCTTAAATATCCCGGTCACTGCATAAAGCATTTCCACCTTCCACGAAACACAAAAAACAAAAAAACATACAGAGTGTATGTGCCTACATGGTGACTAAAAGGAATAGAAACAAAAGGGCAATTCTTAGAGACCAAGACAAATTGTACAGCGAGAAACGGGATATTCATATGGCTCAGTAGCTAAAGGCATTTGCCTTTGCACTGATGTGAATATTGGAGATTCGAGTTCAATGCTCAGCTCCCGAAAAGCTAGCTGATGAAGAAGTGAAATTCAGAAACATGTCCTAGTAACCGTCGCCGTTTGTAAACTTTACAATTTTTCTCTAATATCAATAACTTTAACTTTAACTTTAACTTTATGATAGAGATCCAGTTTTATGTATTTGGTCTGTTGCTAACACCGAACCTTTTTCGAACCTTTTTTGACAAATATCCGTTACGTTTTTTTTTTTTTGATTTAGTAGCGAAGCCCGTAAATACATAACGACTGAAATTATGCCTCTAAAGCGGCCTTTTTACTTTCCTATCTGATAATTTTTAGGTTAGGTTGAACTCGTCGACCAACAAAGAGCACACATTCACTGAAAGTGTCCAAAGTGTTATTAGAATTTGTTTGGCGACCAAACAGAAAAGCCCCAAATAGGTACCAGTACTTTGTAATAGAATAACTCCGCCGTTCTAGCAAAAACTTAAAGTTTCCTACTACTAAGCTGAATGTTGCGTCGAGAGCTGGCAACGTCACCCCTATAAGCCGGTGTCTTCACCTCACGAGCGCAGGAGACGAACACAGAACGTGGTCAATCATTTCTTCCTGCAGCTATTAGTTTCTACATTTCCTGTTGCCGACGAGGCCTGATTTGACTTATAAGTATGTGACGCCAGAGTGCATTGTCCAGTTATCATGCCAATCGTCAAACTTAAGTCTTCTCTCTTTAGATATACCAACTATTTTGTGAGTGTAACGTCGTAGGATTTGTAAATGATCTTAGAACCTCAGCTTGATGGATAATATGCAAGTCCTATCCGCTTTTGATTTCTTCCAAAGGGATTGGGACGTCTTCCGTCGATTAATCGAGTGCTGCATGGTTCTTCTCAACTGTCTTTTCTTTACCTTCTATCCCTTTATGACCATGAGCCCAGTATGGATCTTTTTTCTAGCCTGAGAGAAGTATCTCCAATGATTCTTTACATTTTAGGACACTTCTTCATGAAGTACTGTTTGAGATTATTTCCTTGACCGCCGACTGCAACTTAGGCACCTTCCTCCAAAATTTCTGCCTGAAAGGCACTGCAGTGATCTGGCATTCTTTAGGATCTATCAAGGCCTTAAGCTTTGTTACAGTTGCTAGCGCTTTATTTTTTGGCCGTTAGTTCTGCAGATGTATTGTGCAGATTGGCATGCAATGCTTCTCTCGAGGTAGGCTTGATTGCTTTCGTTATGCTCATTTCTGATAATCTGCCTACCCCCTCAAGGTTTTTGGTAAACGTACTTTTTTGTGTCCACCAAACTAGGACCACAAAGTAAAGCATAGACTTTACAATTTCCGTAAGAACCGTATGAAAGAGTTTGGCCGATTGGTCCCAAGTACGTTCTAGCATCTTCTTGCATGCATATAGTGCTGAGGAGGCCTTATTCCCTCTCTCCACCACATGGAATCATATTCGTTATGGAAAATTTTAAAAATTTAAAAGTAAAGCGCTTTAAAAAAATTATAGCCCAAGAAGATGCTGCACCTAACGCTGGTTCAAGAGAGGTTTAGGGGAAAAACATTTTATTTAGGATGATCATGCTCTTGCCATCATGCACGGGCGAACTAGACTACGTCTTAAATGTATTCAATAATTTTTTTTCCACTTGCTGCTCTCACGCAAGGACGTTCTGTGAACACTTCTAAGCCCACATCCGCCACTTTCCAGTAGCTAAACTGTTCAGCAGGCCAACGATGCTGTTCGCACCAGACAGCACCTACAGCTCACACTGCTGCTTTCCTTAACTTCTATCTACAGAATATGGATAAATTTACCGCAGAGCACAGAGCTTTGTCACCGCCTCCTTTATTTTTCCGGCATCGGTGCGACGTTCTGAGTTCAGCAATGTAAAGCCTCTATTGTTTCCATACCCTTCAACAGCATTTACCTTGGAAAAAACCGCGAGGATTGCAGCGTCTTGACAGCACAAACTCTACAATTCAAACACAACTTGAGCCACCAAACGGAAAACATGTTGGCACGTCTTTCGTCCCAGGAAAATAATGAGATATCTCCGAAAACACTTTAAATATACTCGGTATCTTGTAATACAGCTGTTTCATATCGAAAGCATGCTGAGGCCCTCGACCTCATCGGCACACTGTCAGATACGGTGAATCTCTTTTATAAGAATTAAGCGGTTTTCTGTTCTCTCTCTGGCTCCAATTCAATCTGGGTATTGTAAGAGGTTGAATTCTTTCGTATGTATAACCACTCCGGCTCACGCAAAGAATGAACTGCATGCTATTTGTTCTAGATAACCCGAAATAACTTTTGTTGTAATGTGGAAACAATGTCCCTATCTGTTGAAACTGGCAGATTAATAACACTGCCGTAAGAGAATTTGGATAAAAATTCTTTAGTGGTTGTTCTTCTTGGATGGGGTGAAATAGTATTGATGCAGCAATAATAACAGGGGACAAGCCTTATCTTTCTTCTTCTTCTTTAACTGATAAATAAAAAGAGCCCCCACGGGTAGTAAGGTTGGCAATTGTGTTCGAAAAGCTATAAATTGAACTACATAACCCCTTGAATCCCGGCGGGAAGTCGAACTTAAGCCACTTTCTCAACTCTATATAATCTGCAGACATGCGATTGTCTAAGTTCAGCCACTAGGTAGGAATTTGTCGTAAGGCGGCACCAAATTTTTATTTTTAAGCCGGTTACTGCTATTCCTACCACGTGAAAGTCGTGTGCCAGAAGGTGTTTTTCGTCACAGGCGATACGGGTATCGGGTTCGTTTGCTCCCTCGCTAGCTAGCAATGAGGAGAAGTGCTTCCTTCACAACATTAGCACACTCTATGCGTAAGTTACCAGGTGTTTATACCTATCAGCTAGCGTCTGAAGCTTCTTGAATTCACGTTTTGTTGCTGCTAAACATGGCGAATTTAGTACCAGGTGCTGTTATCCCAACAGCTGATTGCTTCTTCTTGATTATTTTCCATACAGCGCCTTGTACTTTAATATGTCAGTTAATCGAAATCAATTAAAATTTTCTTTTGACTTGAAATTCTTCCGCACGGCGAATTGGTTGAATTCGCTTTGACACCACCTGGATTCGCCTTGCTGCTAAATAAGCGTATCTTTCCATATTCGCGAAGCGATTTCGCTCTAATATCAATTTTTGAATTTTATTCCAATAATTATCATCTGGTGTAAATATGTGAGGGACTTCGAAACAAAAAGCTTAAAGAAATTAAAAAAAAAGTTTGTAGAAAATACGAGAAATCAGTGTATCATACCTGCCATTCCTGCGTTGGCATTCTGCACAATCTGAGTCTCATCATGTGACGAACGTCGACGCATACGTATCTCCTCACGTGACAATCCTCCAGCTACTTGCGCAGCGGCCGCTGCTGCAGCGGCAGCAGCCGCAACTCTCGACTGCGCCTGATGTTGCAGCAATGCAGCGGCCGCAGCTGAGCCGGGAGTTAAGCCCGTATTGTGCATGACATTCCCTGGTATATTTCCCAACAACTGTTGGCGTATTTGCTCGCGAAATTCACTGCTTAATGGAATTGGTCCACCACTACCCGAACTACTACTATTGCCACTACCGCCCGATAAATTGCCTGAACCACTACTAACAATATTAGGGCCGGCGCCCACACCAGCACCACCACCAATACCAACCATATTCGATTTGTTGAAATCTTGTGATGCCTGCACACGATGACGACTATATTGCAATTCTAGTGGTAAATTACGATCTAACGAACGCATGTGGTGCTCAATAGTGGAACGCATTGCATTATGCTCCGGGGTTTGATTGAGTGCCGTGGCAGAGCCCTGCAGCTGCTGTGAGCGCAACTGTTTCAACTCTTCAAATGATTGTCGTGCAGCAGCGGTCACAGCAGCAACAGATGAGTTCTGTGATGGCATTATACCAACGTCAGCGGCGCGTACGCTTGTCTCGTCCAATGAAAGATTGCGCTCGTAGGATGGCAAAGCGCCAGGGGGACCGCGTAGATTTAAATTAGTTAAAGGATGGCGTGCACTGGCGCCGCCGGACAAACCGGCTTTAAAGCTTAAATCAAAATTATTTTGTTGTACGGCAGCAGCTGCGGCTTCCATAGAACGTAAATTCAATTGCTCTTGCATGGCGCGCTCCATATTACGTAAACCGCTTTCAATGCCACGTAGCGCATCCTCCGAACCGAAGTCTTCTGTAGGCGATATGCGATTGTTTGTGGAAGTATTTGCCGTAGTTGTATTGTTAGTAGCAGCAACAGCGGCCGCAGCAGCTGCAGCTGCTTTTTTAGCTTCGCTTGCGCGTGTAGGCGCTGGTGATGGTACCGCCGATTTAGGCAACGCATCATTGCTGCCAGTCAAGAGTAGCGGCGGATCAAATGGATTTGAGCTACGTTTAAGCACATCAATTACTTTCTCTGGTGGCATTGGTGGACGTTCTTTGAACTTCATGGCGGTGAGTGGTGAATTTTGTGCGCTATTTTGTGCAGAATTTTGTGCTGAAGCCGGTTTCCTGGGCAGTGGTGGCGGCTGGCGTCCTGGTGGTGGCAGCGGAAAGCCATCGGGTAAACTCTTCAAGCTATGTCGCTTCGGCGGTATTTCAGGTGGTGGCGCACGTTCGGCTGCACGCGCCGGTATGGCGGGTACTGGTTTGTTATGTTGCGGTGGCAATGGTGGTGGTACAGCACCAGATGGTTTCGGGGGCAAATGTATGGTAGAAGCGCCGGGGCTTCCACTGCCCATATTTCTGTCCTCTTGTGAAGCTTGTTTGCGTAGTATTTGTTGTGCGCGTAAGGCGGCTTGTGCCGCAATTTCGGAAGTAAGTCGTGGTATTTCTGGTGCCAATTTGGGTCCATCAGCGTCGCCGTTTGCAGGCGGTGGTGGTGGTTTGGTGGGCATGGTGAAGTTGTACTTAGGAGCTGGAAGTTTGTTTTCTTTTGTTGCTTTGTGCGTGTTTAAATTTGCTCGGATTTTTTGTAAGTGATTGTGTTGCACTTTGCAGTATCGTTTTTCATTAAAGTTCTCTAATACATTTGTGCGCTTCTCCTTGATATGTATGCGTTTTGATTAAAGCGGTTTATTTAAGGTTTGAAAATTATTTTTTTTTTATCAATTATTTGAACTATTTTTTTCATTCTCTTCAAATTGTTTCTATTTCTTGTTTAATACTAAAACCACTTCACTTTATCCCGTTGTACGGCTTAATATTACAAAATATTGCCTACTTTTAGGCGATAAACACAAATATAAACACTGCGAAGCTTTTGTTATTGTGAATGAGATTATTTGTCTTTTGTTTTTATTTTTCTAGTTCATTTCCCTGCTCAGTATTTTATTTATTTTTAATTTTTTCAATTAATTTTGTTTATCATTTCTGTTCTTATTTAGCTCCTGCTCTGTTTACCTTGGCAGCTCTATTCAAATATTTTGAGAGTGTGTAGCACGTAAAAGCGACAATAAAATGAAAACAAATAAACACTGTAGTAAAACCGGTAATAGTAGCAACAACAACAGCAAAAGTAGCAACAACAATGTTATCAGAAAGTTGGGGCAAACAATTCGTGAATGTCGCATGCTTCATACGCTCAGAAATGTGATACAGTTCTCTCCTCCCCTGCTCTCGCCTCTTCTGTTGTTTTCTCTCTCTCTCAAGTGGTGAATTTCTAGTTCGTTTTTGTTTTCTACTTTTCTTTCTTATTATCTCACCCTACCATTCTCAGCCCACACTACTTTCGAGCAGTTCTCATTGCTCGTTTACTTCTCTCTGCATCATAATAAACTCTCTTTCAGCCCCTCATTGAAATATGCTCTCTAACTCCTATTATCAGACATTTGTTTTAATTCACCACTACATAGCTCTCCCTCACCACTCTCTCCCTTTTTCTATTTACCACTTTAACATTTCTTTTAGCCGGTTTGCTAGCATATTAACTTATTGTTGCATACTTTTTGGCTTATAATATAGTGTATACAAATTTTGCGGATATTAAGGTCGCCCGCATAGATTCTCCATTATTAATACAACAACAAAAATTAAAAATCTAACAGGCTTCTTGTTAAGCAACTTTTCAAATAGAAAATACTATTCCCGACTCTTTGATTCACATGCATAAAGCGATGATACGCGCAGATTGAAATCAAATACGTATGACGTGCTATATACCCAGGAGCCAGCTCACGTAGCATTTGATAGAAATATATTTGAACGTCTTACCAGTTATGCCTGTCGTAAGAGGCGAATAAAATCCACAGACCCGAAGGTCGGAGGAGTCAAAAAGACCATTCCAGAGTCAGACGGACTTGTACCAGAGGGTGCTAGTCCTGGAGCGTACCGATTTCATATCCCGCAAAGAACTCCCCATATCGGCAACATGGTGGGGGGGGGGGGGGGGGGGGGGAGGAATTTTTTACATGCTACAACACCAACAACAGGCTGCAAGAACAACAAGATAATAATCCGATAAAAACCTGGTTTTTAGTCCGCAATCGTTTTTACCCCCACACACCCCTAGGCAATTTTGGCCTTTGCTTAACAAAGCGTGAAGGCAGACCTTGCACTCTCTACTTTAAATTGCTGCCGAAATCTATCGTTACTAAGGATACGGGTCATCTCTTCTTCTTTTCACACCATCTATGATTCTTTATCCGTATTTTACTTGTTCCTGGAAAGCACATACGACTGCTGCCGCCACTATGCTATAAGAGAAGTTTTTGCCGACTTTGAAAAGAAGGTTTCCCTGTCCCCACAATATGAAAACTCAGCTTTTACTAAGACACGTTACTTAATTACTTGAGGGTAAGAGTGATCGCCCGTGCCTGAACCATAGGCATGTACACCACCAGGTTTAAGCATAAAAACACCCATCAAGATACATGGCTGGGGTAGATCAACTCCCACAGAGACTCTCAGAGCTTGGAATAAGGTATAAGGGCACGATATCGTCGTAATTGCGAGAGGAAAATTGTAGAGCATTATTTGTAACATAATGCAATGGGGATTGATATTGGCACAAGAATGATGTTCATAAGTAGAACCAAACATCAAACCAAACAAGACCATTGCTCCCTTTACTAGAAAATAACAATGGCAAATGATGAAAAGATGAGGCAAATCGTAATTAATGGAGTACGGATGAAGCATGTGAACGATGTGAAGTACTTGGGAGTGACGTTCAACTCTTACCTACTGGGGGGAAAGCAAGTCTGCAAAATCATTTCGAAGGCTACATGTGCACAATAATGGTGTGCAGACGCATTACAGGAAAGTTCCAAAACCTAAGATGGATCTACACGCTCATAGTGATACCCATCAAAGTGCATGAAGTAGTTGAGTGGGTATCAAGTGCAGGTCCTGTGACTGTACTCACCAAGCTCTTGTCCTTTGTCTGATAGAGCTAGTGCCTCTGCCACAATAATTGAGCAGGCAGTCAACATCACTTTGGTGAATATTGCTAAAAAAAAAAGGATATGGCATAGACAGAGTGAGAAAATTGCAAAATTTAGAGCTAAAAGAGCAATATGGAACTATTCAGCTTCCCAGGGATGACACAAAGAAAATGATTACGTTTGAAAAGCGTATCATAAAATAACTGGGGAGCAAAGGACGTGACATACTTCCAGCATAGAATCGCTCCACCATGATCACACTCTCATGTGGTACACCGATGGCTCGAAACAACTAGAGGGCATTGCAACGGCGATCTTTGGTCCTAGAGTAGAAATAATCATACTACTCGCAAAATATCCGAAAATTTTTCAGGCCGAGGTTAACGCATTAAGCCGGTATGCAGTTGCTAACCTGCAACGATATACAATCGTTATACTCAGCGACAGTCCGGCCGCACTCAAGGCAATATCTTCAATTGGGATAAGATCATCAAGAGCCACTGAGTGCGTGTTAATACCACACGTTTGGCTTGGTCAGCAGGCCACAGAGGTGTAGATGGAAATAAGCAAGCGGATGGGATAGCCCGGAAGGCAGCGACCGAAAGGCCAATAGACCCATAGCAATAGAGTCACACATAATAAGCGAAGAGCTCAGACAGGAGAAGGCATGCCTCAGTGAACAACATTGGCGTAAAAGTACAGGACTAAGGCGGGAAAAGGCACTGATAGGAGTATATAATACAAAGCGTTATAAAGCCATAATTAACCTCATAAAAAGCAGCTTTGAAAATTGAACAGGCATACTTTTAGGTGACTGCGGAACTCGGTACATTGTCCAAAATCCTCTGTCGATTCTGCGACAGTGGTGATTAAGCTGCAGTACACATACTTCTCGAATGCGATGCAGAGCACGAGAAAAAGACTCAGGATCCTTGGATCACTAAAATTGGAAAGATATGCTGTGAAGAGAAAAAGCGCGAATTTCGCGGAGAAGCTTTTTGATGGCAGACATATACCCGAAGGCCTTGCCAAACCACTAGTAAGGGATTTAAAAAATGTGTAATGCATCCGCATATGGTAGTAGAAAAAGGTACCTACTCCGATGGAAAGACCAGGTGAAAACTATTTAAGCTTCCAATTGGCTTAAGGTAGTCACAGTAACAAAGTGACTGGCGTGGCATGTATCCGTGTGGTATTCTTATTCAGGATTTTGTGACTGATGACTATTACTTCTTTTTTGTTTAAGGTTAGGTAAGTTTTGGTTAGTCTAAGAGTGCGTGCTTGCGACTATCTCACCACTCGGAGACATTTTTGTACATTGTAAGTGCCCTCAGTGAGTGCCGGGTAGCGGCACATTCGTCCAATCAGATTAGTACCTTGTGGTCCTTAACGCACCATTTAATTTCTCTCATGAAAGTGAAAGATCCACTTTCATGAACCTTGCCAGTAGGTGGAAAAACTTTGTGCCCATACATCTTGTTTAAACGAGGACTGCAAGAGAAAGTGATAAATCGAATCCTCTTCCTTCTCATTCTGACAGCTTTTGCATGCGCCACCGTCGGATCATTGGTGCAATAGCGCGTTGACCTATCATGACACCCGTCGGTGTTGTCACTGCAGATTAGTTGAGCTTGAGAAGAAAGTTAGTTGCTTTTCTATCCAAATATGGCCATAAGTACCTTCAGACCTCGCAATCATCCCGGTTTATTCATAGCACGTCCATCGCATCTTTTTCATATTCCTTGATTCTCCTGAGGAGACAACCCAGTTGTGGTTGTACGTAGCTGCATGTCTAAATCGGAACCTTTTCTGGCTATTTCGTCTTCAAATTCATTCCGAGCGAGACATTCTGGTACCCAGCAAGGCTCGACACCTTCGCACGATATCCGACTTTATCACGTTGGATTCTAATGCATGTAAGGCAGCCGTCGACAAAGACCGCTACATTGATGTCTTGGAGCGTACTATCATGGATAAGTCGGCATGCGATCTCTATGGTATAGATTGTTTGGGTTACATTAGGGCTTTTAAGGATGTTATCTTTTCTTAAGGTCAACAACAACAACTGCAACAGATAAGACTTAATAAAATTACAAGAAGCCCATTTCAAGAAATCGATACCAATTGGATGCTACCCTACCATATTTCAGGCAGAAATCCATGCAATAGAAGCCTGTGGTAGAGAATGTCTGCGGAGAGGATCAACATCGAAGAGCATCTACATTATGTCGGACAGCCAGGCGGCCCTGCGTGCCTTGCAATCCTACACCGTTATGTCTAAGCTAGTGGATGACTGCACTGAAATCCTTAATGACTTCGAAGCCAAAAACAAGGTTTTGTTAGCATGGGTTCCCGGACATAAGAGACATGAAGGTAATTAAAATGCAGATTACATACTCGTATATATTCTATAGCAGCATTCAATGGTCCAGAGCCCTTTTGTGGACTTATAATAGCATACACCAGGGCAACTATAAGCAACTGGGAAACTAAAAAGTTCAGATGTCACTGGATTGACTGCCTAGGGCAAAGACAGGCCAAACTGTTTATACTTCGGGCAACGAAAGTATCAGCCAAAATCATTAATCTAAGCAGGGAAGACCTCACTATAAGGGACACCATGGTCTACGATATCACCTAAGTAAGTTAAATCTATCCGATACCCAAATTTGTCGTTTCTGTGAGCTGGATGATGAAACGCCGCTTCACATTCTCTGCGAATGCGTCGCCCTGGCTAGGCAGATACTCTCCCATCTAGGTGGTGGGACTCTTAATCACTATGTGATATGGAATAAAAAGCCTGAAGAGGTACTTAGATACATCAAAAGCCTTCAGATACAAAATTAGGCAGAAGGATCATGCACAAAAGATCTGCACAAAGATCACAGTGCTTCCAGGCCTAGTAATAATAAATAAAATTCAAGAATCCCAAAAAATTTAGAGAAGCTAATGCAAAGTAGTAGTAGCTGTTTAAATCTATAAAGCAGCACCCAGTGTCTGCAGCTGATATGCTACCGGCTATACAAAGCATTCACGTTTATAGTGTCTCAAACGCTCAAACATGTATTACCCTTACATATATTACATCAAATTAAATTTCACATGAATTCCTCCGTTCGGCATCTACACTGAACACCCTAAAGCATTGCCCTCGGGTTACATGCAATTTGTAGTACAAATGCATGTTACGGTATTTTGTTGCAAATGCACCCTTGCCACTGTCAAACTACAAATGCTGCCATGCTAAAAGGAAGTGGCAGCACGCATGACGTCCTGCGTACCTGCCACCAGTTACAGCTTACAGCAAACCACACCTATTTTACATACCACAAAGAAAAACCAAAGAGTTTACTATATTACATATAAACACATTCGTGATGTACAGAACAAAGGAACCTGGAGAACCGGTTTTAGGAATCAATCAACCACGAAGGGTCTTCAAAAAAAAAACAAAAAAGGCAAATCTATATCAGCTAAACATCAATTACAAACGAAACAAAATAGTACACCGGCTCGTGGTAAGATTTTAAGTAACCACAAAAATTTTGGTTTGTTGGTAGCGCTCTAGGCGGCATTTCGATGCACATTCTCCTTTTACTCAAACCATTTGATTAGATCAACAAACCTTCTGGTGTCCTTTATGGAACATTTTGACATCGCCCTAGGTCGGTCAGCACAATATTGCCTAGAGTTCGGAACCTGCTATTAGCCATGGCTGAGCATTCGCAGAAGAAATTTGTCTCCTTACAGCCGCCCACACTATAGCTCCTGCGCCTTTTTTTATTGGACGTTGGGGTAGCGCACTACCTCAAGTGGCCCAATGAAACCAGGCTCATCCTGTTCATGTGTCCGCACCGCGTCGGACCGCCGTTAAGCATAACGCGTCGAGAGGGGGGGAGGGCGGAAGCGATTTAGTCGCCACTACATAGTATACGCATTTTTCTGCGATCCCTTTCAGCATGAATCAATTTCGCCATAACCATAAAAAACCATCTTGCCCACAGCAGTCCAACAATCTATTTGTCCGCATATTCGGGGAACTAAATTCCTAATGGAGGACTCCTCTCCAAAAACTCTGTAAGTCTTTCGCTAAGAAAACGAGGGAAGTGAAACATTACATGTTCTGTGCTTTGCAATTCACGAAGGACAGTGTGGACAGAAAGGATCCTCTTTTATCCCACGCTTATGTAAATATTCCTTTAAGCCGCTGTGGTCGCTCAATATCTCTGTGAGGTGGTAATTTAGTTCGCTGTGTTTTCGCTCTACCATTCCGCTATAATCCGAACTAGCACGAAGGTCCAGCGCCCTTTTCTCGATTCTTCCCACCGTTATTGTCACCTAACTATTGTTTGTTACCTTGCGCTTTTCTCAGCATCTTCAAATGGTCGGCTGATTCCAACGCCATGCAGAACGGCTATTTCAACTGAGAGTAGATCTACTGGGATTTTTCTGGATAAAACATGGATCGCGTCGTCGGACACCGTCGGATAAGTACATGCTATTCGTATAGCAGTAATACGCTAGGATGCTAGAACATCTTTTTGGTGGACCATTTTAGATCCGTTCCATAATGGTGCTACATATAATATTATAGATCTGGTTACGGTGGATAATAGCTGACGGGTAGCTTCGCCTGGGCCGCCGATCCTGGGCATTATTTTGTGTTAGGGCTCCACTAACTGTAGAAACGTTCTCTCCCGCCGTCCTGAAATGCTCCTTAAAAGTTAATTTTGAGTCAATGTTTACTCCTAGATATTTCAACAAAGGCTTTGAATTTATTTGATAATCTCCTTGAGTTAGGACTAACTCAGCCTTAGTCCGCTTTGAGCTCACCAAAACCACTTCTGTCTTATTGCTAACCATTTCCAGCCCCATGGTCGTTAGCCATTCCTTTATTCTTCCCACAGCGTTATTACATAATGCTTGGAGCAAATCAAGTTTTCTTGGCCACTGCTACTACGACAATATCATCTGCATAACCGACATAGAAAGAAATTGTTTTAGCTTACCGAGCCTAGAAAAGGTACGTGTTGTTGAAATCAGAGAAAGCTCTGGCAGCATACCACAGCTGCATAATAGCTTTCGATAGGAAGAAGAACTGTCACCGCATATCATCAGTGGCAGGTAAAATACAGCCATTCCACCGATACGAATGTATGAAGCTCTTGTATGGTGGAAGATGCTTGATAAAAAATAGTAATGAAAAAGGGTTGGAAAGGTACAAAGATTAGCATGTCTGGGAACATCAGGCGCAGTGAGTAGCGCAGCTCACGAAGGGTGAAATGAAATTTTTCACTTATTGCCTCTACAAGTGCTCGTGCGGGGAATAGTTGCGAAATGAGCTGGACGGCTAAGAGAATCCCACATGTGGATACTAAGTAAATTAGGCCACGCGACGATATAACATGACATGACAAGGGGCCGATTTAACGAAGCCACAGCTGACCTAATATCTGATCACGACAATATCAGCGCGGTGGTTCACTTCCAGCTCCAGAAGATAAGATATATTTCAAGCTCTAGGCAGTGGTAGGGTCATTACAATAACATACATAGCTCGAAAATGGAAAGGAGAGCTGAAGCTGGAATTTAATCAAGGAATCAACCAGACCAGACTGCTCCAGCACAGAACGGTCCCCTTATACCAATGCGACAATCTTCAAAGACAGTCAGACCGTCTTAAAGGTATTAACATCCAACGTGATAAAGTGGGATATCGTTCGGAACTGTCAAGCTTCTCTGGTGTTCATAAGGCATCTCAATGTCTCGTGAGTACAGCGATATTGAAGGAAATGAATTTGCAGAGTCTCATCTGGCCGGTATAGGTTCCGAAATGGACATAAAAGAGGCGGACAGCTTCGCACGACTACCGTTGGGATATCTCCTGAAGAAAATTGATGAATATGAGATTTGGGCAACAGAATTGCTCTGAAAGAACCCGGATTATTTCAAATTTCTAGTCGCACGATTACTCGGTAAACTGGCAGAAGTTGGAAAGATAGATATCTCACTCCTAAGTAAGTTCATCTCAGGAAGCAAGTGGTTCGTTGAGGACTACAAGGAAGTCATCTGGTTGGCTGAATGTGCCGCCACCCTGCACTCAAGGATGGGCAAAAATTTCTCTCAGTGGAGGTGTGGGGAATTTATATGTAAGCCCTCTGGACCTATTATGACAGAATGGTTCACAGGTATACGGTTGGCTCAAAATTGAAGGAGAAATTTCAGCGATTTTCTGTCAAGACCTAGATTTAAGCCATAATTTCAAATTACCGAATAACCTTAGGGATCTACATCTCGGTTTCAGCGAATCAGCTCCGTTGCAATCGAGGATGGTCTTCGAGTGACTGCCCTGGCATACGATTACCTCGAATTATTTTAAGGTAAGAATTAGCTGGATGCCTGACCATGGCGGTATGGTTACAATTAAAGTGGACATAAAAAGTTGTATGGCATTCGGCGTTCGGCAGGCCATTTGTAGTCTGCTCCTGTGCACACGGATATTGAATCAGCTTAGCCTGAGATTGGCGAAATCCACCTGGCCAAATATGGACGGCAGACGGTCTGCCAAAATTATTGTGTTCGCCGTGGCTCATCTTTCAACTGCGGTCGGGATTGCGATTATAATTGGTAACTGTCCAAAGGAGTCCATGTGGTGCTTTTTAATACACTGGAAATCACTTTGCCGTAGCTGCATGAGATCAGGGAGTCAGTTAATGATTGACTGCTTAGTATATGGCACAACGAGTCGAAGTTATTTATTTATTTTATTTGTAAGGGAATATAATGTTGAGATGATATCATGTAATATAAAAGGAAGCACAACTTTATCTAGGCTAAGTGACGGACGGTGTACCTGTCCAATAACCCAGTTATGCTTGGAATTGAAATAGTCCTAGCCGATTCTCTTAAAACCCCCAACAGCATATCACGAATATAAGCACACAGATGTGTATATTTAAAAGAAAAATTGTTTTAGTTTTTTTCAGCGCAAACACACGCACAACACTTATACAGCAACCAGCTTTTGCATCAAAGCTGCGCCTAGAAGTATGCTTACCGGCATTTGCATTCAAATGCATATCAAAGTTACTTAGAATGTTACCTCTGTGTGTGTGTGTGCATTTGCGTTTGTGTGTGCGCGCAAAGTTCACTATCGGCCGACCTTTGTTTCTGCCAACACTCCAACAACAACACACGCTGTAGTATTTTATAAACTGAATGGACTTTATTCAAATGTTTCGTGTTGCTCATAAACTCTACCTGCACATGCCATCTAACCACTAATGTTGTTGTTGTACAATTTAAAACAACACCAAATTTCAATGTATTTTATTCTACTTTTGGATTTTTTTTTTTTTTTTTGTACTACAACTCAGTTTCATTGCAATTAAATACCGCTTGCATTGGTACGGTATTTCACGAATATCAAGCAATTGCGCCACAAAGTAGACTTGATTTTTTATTTTTTTAGCGCTAAGTTTCATGCTGGAAAGTTTTATGTGTTCGCCAAGTAGTTATTGATGCATGTTTTTTTTGTGTTTTGCCATCGTTTTCAACTTTTATTTACACACAATAACGTTGTTCGTTAGTTTGTGTGTACATGCGCCTAGAAATATGCAATAATAGGTAGTTAGCTGCGGACAAGGCCAATGTGAAGTGCTGACCAAACGAAAGCGGTTACGAGGGAGTTACAACAACGATATGATTTTCGTGAGAAATACTATGAAAAGTTGTTTAGAAGTTTTCAAAGAGCAGTTATAAATATTTATTAAACTTTGGAATTTTGAATAGACAAAATGTTGCTTTGGGAGGTACAGTGCATATTTTTTGTTTATCTAACAAACAATTTTGTTAAACAATTTTAAAAGTTTTGCAATTATTTGAAAAAATTTAAAATAATGATTATAAATGGAAGCAAAGGTAGATTAAAGTAACGAGATAGCTAGGACTAAGTCGCCCAAATTCAAGCCTTCACTACGATAAAATTTCATCGCCTAGAATCTCTAAAACAATATCAGTTGCGCCGAAAAGTATGCAATATTTAGTATCATATGGTGACAAGCAATAGCAGTCTAACTGCTATACTTTTACATTGGACCTAGTCGGTTATTGCTTGCGACCATATTATACAAATTGTTGCATACTTTTTTGCGCTGTTGATACTGTTTTAGATATTTGGGGGCATATTATGTGTAACGCAACGAGTGGGAGGGACGCAAGGAATTAAATGGGGTTACATTGAAATGACAACCCTTGGTCGGGAAAAATCCCGAGTTACTTCGGTACATAGAACCGGCTGTCTTGGGAAGCGTTACGCAACGAGTCATATTTTCACGTGTGAACCAGAGTTCGTATCATAGTGAAAGTAAACCTGTTTACATTTGTGAAATTTTTGATATTAAGTATATAGTGGTGAATGTGAATACCAGTGACTATGAAGCAAAGTGTTACCTCGCAATACATAACCTGACCCTTAAGGCGGTGGAGCTTCAGCATAGCTAAAGCTGGAAGTTTGGGACAGATGAATTTTGAAGGCACCAGTGCCATCAAATATCTGTCGCGCAATATACAGCATCTCATTCTCAGTTTATAGTGAACAAGCGTACGAAATCTATCTCCCTTAAAGTTGTGAGAGAAAGTACGGAGGTTAGGACTTCATTTAACGATGACGACTAAGATCAATCAGTATTGCAGCGAATCGAACTAGTTTCGCACTTGCGCAGAACTATCGTATGAAGTGACGGTATTAGTTCTAATTCCGTCCCCACGCAGTGCTTTAAACCTTCGTTTTAAACACAGTGATGTCCTATGATATAGCAATAAAGTCTTTGAAGACCTTCAGTATTGTTTCTTAGCTAGTTAAGTCATAGGCGACTCTAAGATAGTCGGTGCCCTCGACTGATTAATTAGAATACATAAAACTGAGACTATAGGGCTGTTAGCAAGAGTGTGGCTGATAACTGTCCTTGTAAGCATCCGATTAGCACCAATTCGAAGGTAGTCATTAAACCTGTAGTGCGAAGCAAGGTTTGGTAAGAGCGGAGTTTTCGCTTCCACAAACGAAATGTCAGGACACCATAAAGTGACCATACCTTAAAAAAAAAAATACGCCCTTGCTGGAAAAATGGTCATCTATGGAAGCATTGTCTAACTCTATCCTGTTCCATTTATACCCACCTATCTTATATATCTCTATCTCTGCCTTAACCACTTATTTTCTCCTCCATCGTCCTCTTTCTATTCAGCTCTTACTCCTGAATTATAAATACATTTTTTTTCGAATAGGGTGTAACTTACGTATAAGCCTAAGCTCTTTTGTACCGATTTTTGTATACCATGGAACTAGGATAGAGGCGCCTCCATAGCTCAATTCACACAAACAGTGACCTCTTTTTTATACAATTAATCCGGCACCTATCAGAAATCGGTTAACAGGTCGTTGTGCGTTTAAACAAGAGCCCGACTTACAAAGAACTTTTGGGTAAAAGAGGAGGATGGGGTGAAGAAGTCTAAGCAATTGAGGCATAGGATCACAATTTAAGAGAGTATAGCCAATGCGATTAAATACATGGGTATCAAGCAGCTACTACTTTTTGGCCCAGTTAGTATAAGAAGGTGACAACCTGACAAGATCACTCCGATATCACTGCTAAAACGACGACATCCCATCCAATTCATACAGAGTCTGGCCACTATGCCGCGCATCTGCAATAGATCGTAAAGATTATAGCGAGTAGGTCCCTCCGTATCAAGTGACATGCAAGATCACTGAAATAATTTATCAAGAGTAAGATATTGAATACCGACAAACACGTAAACGAACCTGGCACGATGAAGAATGCTGCGTTGCAAACGAAATAAGGGACGCTGCTCGAGCGACCACGTGAGATTTTGTGCAATAAGAACGCCGCTTCCGTGAGGCTAATTTTCTTTATGACCTTAACATACTTGAACATAGGGCTATTTGGGAAAATTTCGTACAAGTAAGAACGGGACTGTCTTCGGCTGTGGGCAGATTTGATAGTTTATATGGGGTATATAATATATATACACCAGAACACGGCAGGGGCATCACCGACGGCTCGAAAGTGGAAAGAGGAACTGGAGCTGGGATGTACTCAACACATGTACAGTTAAGCCAATCGTTCCGACTTCCTGATGCATGCAGTGTATTCCAAGCGGAGGTCTGTGCTATAGGCAGAGCGGCGAAGCTGCTCCAAGATAGTACGGTCTCCAACACCTACGTAACAATCTTTGTTGACAGCCAAGCCGCCTTAAGGGCATTAGAGTCCAACATGATAAAATCGGACATCGTGCGCAGGTGTAGAGCCTCTCTTCTATAAGTCATCTCAATGTCTCCCTTTGCTGGGTCCCCGGCCTCAGCGGCATTGAAGGGAATGAATTCGCGGATGAGATGACTAGGAAAGGTTCCGACTTAGACGTAAGTGAGGTGGACAGCTCCGTCCGACCGCCGCTAGTTATCACCTAGGGAGAATCGACGAATATGAGAACAGGGCAACGGACTTGCTATGGACCAATAGGGTTGACTACGAAGTCTCAAGGTCCTTATGGCCAAGTTTGGATAGAAAAGGCACCAGCTTCCATCTCAAGCTGAACAAATCTGTATCTACGGGTATCATCAAAGGTCATTGTGCTATCGATCCAATGCTCCGACGGAGGTAAATACCAACAAGCTCCTTCTGCAGAAGCTGTCAGGATAAGGAGGGAGAGGAGTCTATCTACCACTTTCTCTGCCGATGTCCGGCGCTTCAAAGAAGAAGGCTCAGATTTCTGGGCTCACTCTTCTTCGACAGCCTGGCAGAGGTTGGGAAGGTGGACGTCTCGCTTCTTCTTGGGTTCATCAGCGAAAGCAAGTGGTTCGTTGAGAACCACTAGGAGGTAATGGGGCTAAACGAATTTGCCACCACCCTCTACTTACTGAGGGCACTCCCAATGGACAAAAATATCTCCAAATGGAAGTGTGGGTATCACTCACGCACGCCCTCTTAACCTAACCTAACCTAACCTATATACCCCAATCTATATACGTAACTGTTTGGTGAAGTTTTAAGCTTCTAGCTGATAAGATGGCGTATAGATTGCGAAACGTTTATTATCTGAACAATCGGTTGTAGGGGACATATGCCATATATACGACCGATCTCTTCGAATTTGTCAGGCAACAATGTCTGCTATATGCGAAAGCATTCGGTGAAATTTGAAGCTTCTAGCTGTGAAAATGGGAAAGAAATTACAAAAAGTTTCTTATCTGAACAATCAGTTGTATGGGATATATACAATATATACCACCGATCTATAACATTTTTTCCACACATCAATGAATGCTATATACGTAAGCATTCGGTGAAATTTGAAGCCTCAAGCTGTTAAAAGGGGACAGTAATTACGAAAAGCTTCTTATCGGTTTTGTCAAAAAAATTTTTGTTCTATCATTTTTCGGTGCAAATTAAAGATTTAACCCCTGATGATGCAAAGTAGTTTGGCGAAACGTTGGGTAAAAATGGAGGAAAACTAAAGTTTTTAGTGTTTTCATTTCAAATCGAAAAGATCAGGAAAGCCTATAAACATTCAAATAATTAAAAACTGGTCAGAAAATTAAAAGAAGCTTCTTATCTGATTAATCGGTTGCGGGGGATATATGCTACATATATATACGACCGATCTTATAAATTTTTTCATATAACAATATGTGCAATATACGAAAGCGTGTGGTGAAGTTTGAAGCTTCAATCTGATGAAATCAGGAAAACATGACAAAAATCCTCATTTCTGAATAATCGGTTGGTTGGGGGATATATGCAAAGTGGTCCGATTTGGCCGGTTCCAACAAATGACTAATCAGACACCTAAATATACTCGCTCACCGAATTATATCAAGATCTCTCAAAAATTGAGGGACTAGATTGCATACAAACAGACAAACGGACATAGCTAAATCAATTCACCTCTTCATCATGATAATTTCGGTATACTTATTGGTGGGTCTATCTATTTTCAGATTCGTGAAAAAGTAAATATAGCATTTCAATTTCATGAAAATTATAAAAAGCTTTTCTACGCGGGGTCTCCCATCGGCAATGGTTTGGCAAGCAATCAGAATGTATTTCTGCCACGAGAGCTTCTCAGTGAAAATTTGCCTGCCTTGCAGCTGCACTTCGTAGTCGGCGTAAAAACATGTAGGCCACGCGACCCACCAATTCGTAGGACAAGTTGAAAAGGAGCACGACGCAAATTGGAAGAGAAGCGCGGTCTTGGTCTTGTAGAAGGCAAATCGCGCCACTTTCTATTATCTAGTTCCTAAATTTCAGCCAATAATATAATCAATACGCCCCAAAAATTATATATCACTATCGTGCTGTTTTTGTTCTTTGTATCGCTGTTGCTGCTGCTTGTTTGTTGTTGTTGCTTTGGGTTTTTTGTAGCTATTTTATTGCCCACTTCACTGAATCAAGTTATTACACTAGCGCTGCGTTTGTTTATACTTCACTTAATTTTAATGCTTTTTCATGGTCTTCGAACACATTTATACAAACACACACACACACATCCACTTACGTACACAAAAAAAGTTGCACTTGCTAAGCATTCAAAACAGCTAAATTTACGAATCGACATCAAAAGAAAATAAAAATAAACTTAAGTGTATTAGAAAAACGTCTTCATTTATGCAACCCTATGCTATTTGTTTATATACCCTGCAAAAAATGCGATTAGTCTAGGATGAATCCGGGATGAGTCGAAAGGGAGTATGTGACCAATGCCAGTTTTGATCTCTTTGTATGAGTTGAACTGTTCCCTTTTTTGTGCGTATGTCCTATGAAGACACTAATTGTACCCATTTATAACCGAAAGGGATTGACAGGACCAATCTCTTTGTACCCAAATGGGTCGATATGAAGACTAGTCCCTTTTCTGTTCAATAATGACTCAAATAGACAACAGTCGAAAGCTTTGCCAAGCCACCAAATATATTTGATGTAAGTTGTTTGCCCGCTTTGCAAAAAGGAAAAAATATTCTCCGAAAATTTAACCCTAACTGCGGCGTAGTCTTTAAGTCCTAGTAATTTAGGTTTGGTATAGGGCTCCGCATTTTTCTTAAATAATACGATTCAATCAACTGTAATCTTTTTTATTTTTCTCATTTCGTTGCTGTTTTTTTTTTAATATTTCTTGAAATGGGCTACATAGATTTCAAACTGACTAATCCCAACTGTACCCGAAAGGGACTACGCGGGATCAACTACGCCCAAATGTAGACAAAAGAGATCAATCGGAGACCAATATCTTTAGAGATTAATCGCACGATATTTTGTAGGGGGACTAGCAGTTTGAAATCTATAACTGACTAATCCCAACCCTACCCGAAAGGGACTGAAGGGGATCAATTAAGCCCAAATGTAGACAAAAGAGTTCAATCGGTGGTCAGTCTTTTTAGGGATTAATCGCACGATTTTTTGCAGGGTAATCCATATGCATGTGTGGGTATGTGTGTGCAATGCCTAAAAGTAGGCTTCACTTAAAATTTTCCCCGCATTTTTTGACACACTTTTTCCAATTTCCAACATTGACACACTGCACTAAATCGCTTTTCACTTCACCTCATTCATTTACTTATTTAGTGGTGTTGTGGTACTTGGTTTAATTGCATTTTAAGCTGATCAAAACTACAACCACACCGCTACTACTGATTAGTGTAAATATGCACACACATACATACGTATTATGTGTGTATGTAATAGACTGTGTGCCTTACTGCCTCGTTGCGCCTGTTTGCCTATCTGTCTGCATTGCACGAATGGAGCATGTTGTTGTTGTTGTTGTTGTAGTATAGGGTGTATTGCGTGTGGCAGTTTGGGCAGTAAGTGTAAGGCGCATAATATTGACTGTAACGGCTTGCCAATGCATATCTACCACTCTACTCGCATTTATTAACGGTACACCATTGTAGACATATTTGAGGTACTACTACACACAAACACACACATGCGCGTTGGCAGTCCACACACACACTATTCTAAGTATAAACAACTTTAGTACACAGACGCTAGCCGGGTTACGGTATTTGCTTGTTTCCACTGCCTATTCAGACAATTTTCCGCACTTTGCTTTGTCCGTTTTATATGTATTTTTCTTATTCGTTTTCTTTAGTCACATAAACTGTGTATACACATACTTATTTTCTCTGAATTTTTAACATTGTTTTTGTATTCGCATTATATACATAATAATTTTTTTTCACATTTACTTCAGCCAGCCAGGCTGTAACCCAAAAATTGTATGCAGAACTTTTTCACCATTTTTGAATTTGTTTAATTAAATGCTTATTTACATATTAATATTCTATTATACTACACTCCGATTTTCTAGATTTTTTTGGAATGCTGTGTTTTTTTTTTTTGTTAAACGCGTTAGGATGCCTATCAAAATCACAACCTTTTGTACGCAGTTAAAAATCACGAATGCCTGTCTGCAGCCAAATTTCAACATGGAATTTTCTCTTGGCGCTTACTGCCACTATATTTCATTGCTATGGTGATAATGGGCATGGCTCGCTCACCTGCCTGCACACTCACGCTACGCACAGCCCATTATGCTCACCCACTTTTGGCGAAGTTTGCTGAGCGAAGCTCAATGTGAGTCAAACTATTGGGGAGCGAACTATTGGGGTGGCATATGCAGCAGTGGTGAGTAAAACATTTGTGAATTTTTAGCTTCCACAGCTCGTCCTTTCTTTCTTCGAATCTTGTTTCAGGAGTCCACCTTATAGATTATGTGTTAAGGGTAATAAGTATCGCTTTACGTAGGACCAGCCTTTAGCTTCACACGATACACTAACGAATATGTTTACAAGTCGGCAACATCACATAGTCCCTAGTTACATTAGGTCACGAAAAAAATTGGCGCGATATCACTTCTTACATTGATCTAAGCGCAACTTTTTTAATTGATAAGAATAAGTACTGGGAGGGCGAACATTTTACTAGCCGGTGTCACTTTGAAACCTTGGGTGGCTGGTCCAACTGAAATAAAAAGCCACCAGGGCGTCAAATACAAGATCTAAGATTGCAAAGATTTACTTCGCATTGGGGTTTATGATCTTGGCAAAAATAAAAGTGTGAGTACCAAGCACTCGTAAAGCTCTATGTGTAAACATACAGGTGTATATCTATAGAACTTATATCTTTTAAGTTGACCAGGTCTCGTCAGGGGTGAACCTGTTTAGTTAAATCACAATAGAGCTAAATTAACCAGAAACATCTAATGTCAGGCTTTCTCTTAAAACCCTTCTGTCAGGGGCGAACTTGTTAAGTTAAATCGAGCTGAAATAACGAGAAGCATATAAAGTCAGACTTTCACACAAGAGATTTTCGGTAATAATTGACAACGAAAAGTGATTGTTTTATTGTTGGCTTTCTGTGGATAGCGCACTTCTATTTTGGCGAGTTATAGGTTAGTTGTCGGTTTAGTATCGCCAGTTTTCGGCATCTTATTGGTTTCTTATCTGCTTGTTATTGACATACTGCAGATGCATTATCAATTTAATATTGAAGTTATTGCAGATGAGTCAACGATAACCAATCAATAACACACCAATAACAAATTGATATCGATAGCTTTTTGATAGCAAATCGCCAGCTCTTCGACAGCAAATCGATAACACGTCGAAAACAAGCTGGCAAAACTCCAATAAAAATTGATAACCTTTAGATAACAAATCGATATGTTTTCGATAACATATCGATAAATTTTCGATAAATAGCCGATCAGTTTTCAATAAATTTTAGAAAAATATCGACAAGCTTTCCAATTGCAAATCGATAAATCTCTGATAATACATAGATAACTTTTCGATAGATAGTCCATATCTTTTTTTATACCATATCGATAAGCTTTCGATTAATAATCTATGTTTCTTCCGTAATAAATCGTTAACGTAGGGCTTTATATTTGTTAACAAGTCGATAACTTTTCGACTAAAAATTTACTACGTTGAACTTTTCGATAAATAATCCCTATTTTTTTCATAATAAATCAATAAACTTTTGATATCATATCGATTAAATTTTGTAAGCAGGTCGATAACATTTTGATAACAAACAGATAACTTTTTATGGTATCGACAACTTTCGAGTAGGCAACTATATCTGGCTAAATATTTGGCTTTAATCATCGTATCCCGTTCATTACGTCATTCCAGGATTACATAAAGATCGACAGGAAATGAGAGCTGTAGCTGTTGTTAAGTGTTTTATACTTGGCCTATTGGGTTCTGTCAAATCTGCTGATATCCTGTGTATATTTTATATTAAAAATCCATTTCAACTGATCAAGTCCTGGTGAATTAGCTTCATGGTCTAGAAATTTGCAGATTAGAAATTCTAATAAACAACCTCGAATTGGAATTAAATTCTTAATTAGAATAATATAGTAAAAATATCGGTTGCAGACCTATGCCTCTCAAAAATTAATTTATTTTTATACTCAGTTGAGCAGAGCTCACAGAGTATATTAACTTTGATTGGATAACGGTTGGTTGTACAGGTATAAAGGAATCGAGATAGATATAGACTTCCATATATCAAAATCATCAGTATCGAAAAAAAATTCGATTGAGCCATGTCCGTCCGTCCGTCCGTCCGTTAACATGATAACTTGAGTAAATTTTGAGGTATCTTGATGAAATTTGGTACGTAAGTTACTGGGCACTCATCTCAGATCGCTACTTAAAATGAACGATATCGGACTATAACCAATCCCACTTTTTCGATATCGAAAATTTCGAAAAATCGAAAAAGTGCGATAATTCATTACCAAATATGGATAAAGCGATGAAACTTGGTAGGTGAGTTGAACTTATGACGCAGAATAGAAAAAAAGTAAAATTTTGGACAATGGGCGTGGCACCGCCCACTTTTAAAAGAAGGTAATTTAGAAGTTTTGCAAGCTGTAATTTGGCTGTCGTTGAAGATATCATGATGAAATTTGGCAGGAACGTTACCCTTATTACTATATGTATGCTTAATAAAAATCAGCAAAATCGGAGAACAACCACGCCCACTTTAAAAAAAAAATGTTTTAAAGTCAAATTTTAAAAGAAAAGTTAATATCTTTACAGTATATAAGTAAATTATGTCAACATTCAACTCCAGTAATGATATGGTGCAACAAAATGCAAAAATAAAAGAAATTTTGAAAATGGGCGTGGCTCCGCCCATATGTCGAACAAAACATTACCAATCCTTGTGAAATTTAGTAGAGGCTTAGATTCTGGGACGATAACTATTTTCTGTGAAAAAGGGCGAAATCGGTTGAAGCCACGCCCAGTTTTTATACACAGTCGACCGTCTGTCCTTCTGCTCGGCCGTTAACACGATAACTTGAGAAAAAATCGATATATCTTTACTAAACTCAGTTCACGTATTTATCTGAACTCACTTTATATTGGTGTAAAAAATGGCCGAAATCCGACTATGACCACGCCCACTTTTTCGATATCGAAAATTACTAAAAATGAAAAAAATGCATAATAATATACCAAATACGAAAAAAAGGATGAAACATAGTAATTGGATTAGTCTATTGACGCAAAATATAACTTTTGAAAAAACTTTGTAAAATGGGTGTGACACCTACCATATTAAGTAGAAGAAAAAGAAAAAGTTTTGCAGGGCGAAATCAAAAGCCCTTACATATATAAATAAATTAGCGGTACCCGACAGATGATGTTCTGGGTCACCCTGGTCCACATTTTGGTCAATATCTCGAAAACGCCTTCACATATACAACTACCACCACTGCTTTTAAAACCTTCATTAATACCTTTAATTTGATACCCATATCGTACAAACACATTCTAGAGTCACCCCTGGTCCACGTTTATGGCGATATCTCGAAAAGGCGTCCACATATAGAACTAAGGCCCACTCCTTTTTAAAATACTCATTAACACCTTGAATATCGTACAAACACATTCTAGAGTCACCCCTGGTCCACGTTTATGGCGATATCTCGAAAAGGCGTCCACATATAGAACTAAGGCCCACTCCTTTTTAAAATACTCATTAACACCTTTCATTTGATATCCATATTGTACAAACGCAGTCTAGAGTCACCCCTGGTCCACGTTTATGTTGATATCCCGAAAAGGCGTCCACCCATAGAACTAAGGCCCATTCCCTTTTAAAATACTCATTAACACCTTTCATTTGATACCCGTATGGTACAAACGCATTCTAGAGTCACCCCTGGTCCACGTTAATGGCGATATCTCGAAAAGGCGTCAACCCATAGAACTAAGGCCCACTCCCTTTTAAAATACTCATTAACACCTTTCATTTGATACCCATATTGTACAAACAAATTCTAGATTCAGCCCTGGTCCATGGTTATGGCGATATCCCTAAATGGCGTCCATCTATAGAACTATGGCCCACTCCCTCTTAAAATACTCTTTAATACGTTCCATTTGATACACATGTCATACAAACACATTCCAGGGTTACCCTAGGTACATTTTACTACGAGGTTATTTTCCCTTATTTTGTCTCCATAGCTCTCAACTGAGTATGTAATGTTCGGTTACAGCCGAACCTAGCCTTCCTTACTTGTCTAAATTATACAATACTTCGAGGTTGCTCCATACTATGAATCAATCAATTCAAACGAAATATATGAGTATTCTTTGGTCTTCTAGATAAGAGAAGGGGATGAGTAAAATACTTCGCAGAATTTACAAAACCAGTGTTTAAAAGCACCGACTTGAAAATTCGTTCAAAAAATCATTACTTATGAGATCTATTGGTGTATAATCTTCCCTATCTTGTTTTAAATCCATATATCATTATGAAGGTCACAAAAAGTTATTGGAATTACTTATATGCCAAATCTTATCCATGACACAATATGATTGTTACCGGAACGTATCGGATCTATATATATACGGCAAAGGACCATCAACATCAATAACACTCCGCTAAACCTTCGGGTGGGAACATCCCGTAGTATAATATTCATACCGTTATAAAGAGTGAAGTTAAAATACAACCTCAGGCGTAGCCCTGCTTTATAAGCTACAAAAAAAAACACTTTTTCACAGCCCATTACTCTCTGCTTTATTTAAATGCCTTACCATTGTCTTTTTTGAGATGTTTCATCCCTTTCTATCTACAATTTTACTCTCTCATTAATGTTCGCACTCTTTTTATCTCTCCTTCGTTGGCTCTCTATCCACCATACCTATTAGTTTTGTTGTCTCACAATATTTTTCTACATATTCATTGCCACCCCTTTTAATGCCGATACATCTCACCGTAGTAGTTTGCTGCTTATTCACATCCCCCACTCAACAACAAATTTGGAATACTTGCTTAAAGAGTAGCAAACAAAACTGTAGCAACAACAACAATGAGTATAACCATAGTATGAAAATAAATAAATCAAATGTGAAAAAAGGAAATGCTGAAAATTAAGCTGCCGCATGTTGCGGTTTACTGATAAGCAAGTCTACTCGAAACCAAAAAAAAAAGTGTTGACATATAATTTGTAATAGCTTGAGGGGATTTACAAAATATTTTCTTCATTTTGGCATAACTCAACTAAGCCAAGATCAAATATCGTTTTAACTATCACTGTTTCCAGTAAAGTTTGTGAGAAGAGGGTCACGGGACCTCGCTTCTTAATTTAAATTCCTCTGATGAACTGTTTTAGAGTGGCCATACCTAGTGAAACGAGATCGATAACCTTTAGAAATGAACCTATAAGTCGACGGTAAAAATCGGTACACTCATTTATATGCCTTGCTATTGTTAGCCAATTTCCATAACAAGCGAACAACGAATTGGCAACAGCGATACATTTTCCATACCAAAGCGATAAAAATTTTGTAACAAATCGATAAATTTTGGATAAATATGTATAACTTTATGATAAAAAATCTATGACCTTTACGATATCTATGTATTTTCGATAACAAACTGATAGGTTGTTAGTAACAAATCGGTAACTTATTTATAAAATTTGCTGTTAATAGCAAATTTCGATAACACACCGATAATAAATAGGCAACACTTCGAATATAAATTTTCCATATTTCGATAAATTTTTTATAATAAATCGATAAATTTTGATAATTTTTTAAATTAAAAAATCTATAACTTTGTGATAGTATCGATAAATTTTCGAAAAAAATGAATAAATTTTACATAACATATCGATTATTTTTTTTTTTTGGTGAATAATTTAATATTTTTCGATAAGAACAATAACTTTTCGATAAGAATAATAAATAAATTGTAAATGATTTATCTAAAATTTTTCGATAAAAAACTAATAGCTCGTCGGTAAAAAATCAGTAACCTTTGCTATCGATAGAAAATTTTTAGCAATTCAGCAAAATTTTTAACAAATCGAAAAATTCCAAAATAGTTTACAAAAATTACCAAAAAGAAGCAACACTCCCCCAACACCACACTCACCACCTTGACACTAATATGAAATTCACCTCAATACCTTCCGACTAATGAAATCTCTTTAAATAATTATGCTGCTTGCTGTTGTGTTGAGAAAAAACAAGGTAAACAACAAATATGTACATAAACCGCCCAAAAGTAAAAGCTAGCAAAACAACAAAAACAACAAAGTAGCAAAAGCGAAGATAGCTACCACCTGGTAATGATTTGAACTACTGCGTCTCTTACGCTTTTGACAACAAAACGACTACCTTTAACTAAAACTCAAAACACGCCAGATGATGGGGTGTCAACCTGCAACCCGCAGGCAAAGCCGTTTATTTATATAGCCAGCCAGCCCCATTGCAACTCGAGTGAGTGTGAAGTGGAATAATTGTGCGTATACATTAAGTACGCCATTACAGTTGCATGCATTCTTGATTTCATTGCATAAAACATGTACATACTATATATATGTATGTCTGAGTGTGTATGTAAGCAGTTGCAACACTTGCAGCTGCGCTCATTCAAGCAATAAACAGGGAAACATAGTTAGAAGAAAGCAACTGGCAAGACGACGCGCATCATACGTACAAAAGTTGCAAAATAATGTCCCTATAAGCATCTAGTAAACTCGCCGAATTTTGCTCATAGAAAAAGGTGTTGTGGTATGTGAGTCGTATATGACTCAAGAACAAGTTTTTAAGTAATGTTTTACTAAACGTTTAGAACATTCGCCGATTTTACAAAATTCGATATGCAACCTAAATGTCTAAAATGTAGAAGTTTCAAAACATGAAAAAAGCAGTTGCTGGATATGAGTCGTATATGATTCATGCAAACGTTTTTAAATAATGTCATACTAAGCGTTTAGAAAGACGCCAAATATATGAACCGTGATAAGTAAAGTGTAGAAACAATTTTTCCGACTTAGACATATGTAAGTGAGGTGGACAGCAGCGGTCGGACCCCCGCTGAGTTGTCTCCTAGGGAAAATCGACGAATATGAGAACAGGGAAACGGACTTGCTATGGACCAATAGGGTTGACTGCGAAGTCTCAAGGTCCTTATGGCCATGCTTGGATAGGAAGGGCACTAGCTTCCTTCTCAAACTTAAAAAATCTGCGGTGAGAGTACTTACGGCTGTCATCACAGGTCATTGTGCTATTGCACCGATGCTCCGACGGTGGCGAATACCAACAAGCTCCCTCTGCAGAAGCCGGCAGGATGAGGAGGAAGAGGAGTCGATCTACCACTTTCTTTGCCGATGCCCGGCGCTTCAAAGAAGATGGCTCAGATTTCTGGGCTCACGCTTCTTCGACAGCCTGACAGAGGTTGGGAAGGTGGACGTCTCGCTTCTTCTTGGGTTCATCAGGGAAAGCAAGTGATCGCTAGGAGGTAATGGGGCTAAACGAATATGCCGCCGCCCTCCTGTACTTACTGAGGGTACTCACAAAAAATGTCTCCAAGTGGAAGTATGGGTATCACCCACGCATGCCCTCTTAACCTAACTCTGAGCTAAAGTGTAGAAACTTTAGTTCATAGAAAAAGGTATGATCGCATGTGAGTCGTTTATGACTCATATTACATTTGTTACGATTTGAAAAAATTTTGAATCCTGCACCAAAATGGCTGACAATACGCACTCATCAATAAATATAGGAGGCTGTGCGCATATTAGACTAAGTCCCAAAGAAGTTGCGAAACTCCGCCCATATAGTTTAGAATTCAAGAATTTATAAATTTTAAATATATTAATTTTCAAAATCGGTGCTTAAATTCATTATTTACTATAAAAAAGGAATAAGTACAAAATAGTCGTGAAGTTCGATGTGTAAACCAACATAGATGAACCTCTGGAAAACCAACGTTTTTTAATTTACCAGAGCTCTTCCAGGGGTTGAAATAAAACCACGACAGAGGCCACTTTACAAGAAACAATAAATTACAGCCCAACTGACAGGAATCGACAGGTCACAGATATTTATTCGATTTTTTGTTGAAGCATTATCAGTTTTTTTCATGAAAAACCGATAAGTTGTCGGTAACACGTAATATGGTAAAAATCCCATAACAAATCGATAATTTTTCAATAAAAAATTGCTATCGTTTTTATAACGAATCGATAACTTGTCAATAACAAATCGAAAGGCTTTCGATAACAACTTGATAAAACGCCGCTAGCAAATTGATAACACTTTGATAGGAAAACGTAAAATTTTCGTTAACAAATCGATAACTTTTTTTAACATTGCGATTATTTTTCGATAAATAATCGACTGCTATTCGAGAGTAAATCGATATCTTCCCGATAACAATTAGATAATTTCTCGAGATCAAATCGATAACACGCAGGTAATAAATTGGTAGCGCTAAGATAATAAATTGACTACTTTCTTCTCTATAGCATATCCCTTCCAAACACCACGCTAATGCTTACACTTCACTTGCGCTTAGATCTAGTTTATATATAACAAGATTACCTTCATTTTCGTACTTATCTAATAATCGTTAGTGATGTAACTAGATTTCTCATATTAACTTTTTCATTCGATAATCGGTTATTATAAACAAATTTTAGAGGTACCTATTTTTTTCATAGACAAAGTATCACTTCTAAAGTGGAATCTCTAATTGAACGCACGAAATAAGAGAGAAATGTTGAACATTTGACAGCCAATAAACTATTTCATAGGATGGGATATATTTAAACGCGCGGACTATCTATTAAAGATTTATGGTCGATTGGGGCATGTGTAAACGTGGTCTTATATTCTATAAATCCCACACCGTGATGAAAGATGTTTACACTTAAACACTTTCGGTGGTACTTACAGTATCATAATAAATAAGTAAAAAAAAATGGTTAGACACCCTCCCTACTTAAGCCTCAACCCATTCTAATACACATCATAATATCGCTGTGGTTTCTTACTTAAGTGACTCATTTACGACTCTGCGTGCTTACTGGAATAAAGCAACAATCAAACAAAGAAAGCTCGGAATGCATGAGGCATGAAAAAAAATTACCAAAGCTACGTATATTTACTTCACATTTCTGTCATAATTTCATAATTTTATTCAAGCTCCACTAATTAATGTTTTCGCGAATTTTCTTTACTAAGAAGTTTTTCGAATAAAATTCTGTTTTCAAACTATTTGACAATGTCCATGTTCTATGTGACATCGCTGCTGATTCACATCAAATGTCACTGGAATGAAGTTGGGTTAAGCTCAAAGCTACAAGCGTGAAGTTTTTCGTAGTATTAAGTTAAGAGTTCATAACTAAGTTTGTTAAGACGATAATTGGTATGCAGTTGAGTGTGAGATGAAGCATATGTAGAAGAAGAAAGACGTATGTACATTGAGTTATATTTTACGTGGTTTATTATAGAGCTACAAATTTATGTAGCCAATTTAATATCCTGCATGGCATATATGCGATAGTTCTTTAAGTGCTAGCGATGACAGTTTTGTGTTCTAAATATACCTTTTAAGCACTTCAACTATTTAAGCTTTAGACTGAGCGCTTGGTATCAGTAACTGGCCAAAACATTTTTGGAACTTACAAGGGCGTACAAGAGGAAAGGAAAGGGAAAGAAAGGAAAGGAAAGCAAAACAAAGAAAAGGAAAAGAAAGGAAAGGAAAGGAGAGAAAAACAACGGAAAAGAAGCCACGGAAGGGGAGAGGAGTGGAAAGGAAAAAATGGAAAGGGACGGAAAGGATAGGAAAAGAAAAGAAAGGAAATGAAAAGAAAGGAAAGGAAAAGAAAGGAAAGGAACGGAAAGGAAAAGAAACAAAGGGAAAGGAAAGGAACGGAAAGGAAAAGAAACAAAGGGAAAGGAAAGGAAAGGAAAGGAAAGGAAAGGAAAGGAAATGAAAGGGAAGGAAAGGAATGGAAGGGAAAGGAAAGGAAAGAAAAAGAAAGGAAAGGAAAGGAAGGGAAAGGAAAGGAAAGGAAAGGAAGGGAATAGAAAGGAAAGCAAAGGAAAGGAAAGAAAAGGAACGGAAAGGAAAGGAAAAGAGAGGAATGGAATGGAAATGAAAAGCAAGGAAAGGAAAAGATGAAGAGGAAAGAAAGGATTTGTTAATGACAAATAATAGACGAGTTATCGATCGAAAGTTATTGATTTGCTATCGAAAATTTATCGACTTCTTATCGGGGTGCTATCAATTTTTTATTGAAAAATTATAGATTTTTCATTAAATAGTAATAAATTATTAATCAATAAGTAATCGATCATTTAAAAAAAAGTTATCGACTTGCCACTGAAAAGTTATCGATTTATTTTCCGAGCGTTGCCAATTTTTATCGGGTTGTATCGATTCGTTATCGAAAAGTTATTGTTGTGCTAACAGAGAGTTTTTAATTGTTATCGAGAATTTATCGACTACCAAATTGTTAACGGCGTTTTATCGATATGCTAACCAAGACTAATCAGTTTGTTATGGAACTCTTATATAAACTCGATGACACATCTATAATAAGTCGGTAGCAAGGACACCAATAACAAGCCAATAACTCGGAAATAATAAGCCGTCACCAAACCGATAACTCAACGACAATAATTCGCTATCAATAATAAGGCGATGGGACAATAAGTTGTTGGTATCGGTTATTGCCGATAATAAGCGGTCGAAGGTCTCTTCAAAATGCCCGAAATTATTGGAGTTTCTGGAAGAGTTACCTCTGTTAGCTTTGCTCTAGTTGTTTTCTAGACCTACACAAGTGTATAAAAAACTTCACGAATATTTGGTACTTACGTAATATTTTTTTGTATTAAAAATTCTATAGCAGGAGATTGCTTGCTCTTTTACCTTTTTCTATCTAAAGGGAGTTTCACTTTTAGGGTTTTAAGGGAATTACCTCTGTTAACCTTAAAAATCACTACCACTACTACTATCACCTCACTACCCCTTCCACTGTCGTTACCATTACCAGCTACACCAGCAATAATCACTCCCGCTATCACTATCCCTACCACTACCGCTTCCACTGCCGCTACCATTTCCAGTAACACCAGCAGAAACGCTACCACTATCAACACCATTACCACTAAAATTATCACTACAGATACCACTACCAGCACTCTACTTACACTTCCACTACCATTATTGCCATCGCTGCCAATGACACTACCACTCACGAACACTAAGTGTACCCCTAACGCTGCCAATTACACTACCACTACCACCCCCGCTATCACTCCAACTACTTCTACAACTATCACTACTACTACTACCACCAACATTACCAACACCACTTATACTCCCATTATCACTACCACTGCCACTACCACTCTCACTCCCACAACCACTCCCATTACCACTCCCCTTCTTAGCTTATAGTAAAATCATCGAAACAATTTTAATTAATTCGAAAAAGGATACTAAAATAAATTCCCTGTTGTTCTAGCAGAGGCAAGATACACAGTTCAACATTCACTTTTCATTGTCCTATTATCAAGCCTCCTCGGGGGATATTTTTCAACGCAATTAGTTTAGGAAACCTTAAGTCTGCAGAGTTTTGCAGAACGCCCTTGATGTAAGACCAAGATTCTGATATTTCTAAGGTTTTTAGTTTGTATGTGTGGCAGGACACCACGCCCAATTACATGATACAGAGGGTATAAAAATGTGCAAGCCCAGGGGCAGACTCGTAGAACTACAGGGTTGTTTGACTAGAAAAATTAAAAAAAGAACCTATTTGTTTGATTTTTAGTAACTATAAACTAAGTTTAAGAAACAACCTATTCAATTAAGATAATCTGCAAAATCATTCAAAGAAAATCTTAATTTATTAGCGATTCCTTTTCTGAAATAAATTGTTGCCTAAGTAAATGGTAAAGCCTTAATAGTGTTAATCCTACCCCCAGAAAATTGTCCACATTTATAGCGTATACAAAAAACATTTCATCTCACCATATTCACTCATATCACAAATCACACAAGAAGATTGCGTATTGCGTATGTAAACATTGGATCATCTCTTTTTTATGGGCAATTCTTACGTCATTTTCCTTTAGCTCTTGTTTTTTCCTCTCTTTCTTTCATTCGCTCAAACAGTCAACTGTGACGTAGACGCGCAGAACGAATCAATTTTGAACTCGTGAATGTGCAATCTGGTAGGTGATCTGTGCACTCATATTACCAGAGTATATGTGGAACTCAAGAGCGAATTAATGTTTCACAGAGTTGCACTGCCACATCGCCATTTTATACAGGGTAAAAGTGTAACGCTTTTGCGTTGCGAGCAGGCAACAATTTTCACAAAAGAAGAAAATACACCGTAAAGGCGTTGCCTGTTTTTTAGAATAGAACAGCAACTGTTGCGCGGCGTACAAAAAGCGTAACACTATAGCCAGAAAAGAAAACGCTATATGATCTTTTCAGACAAGACCTTTATACTAACACACAAAAACCCAGGTTGTGCTCCGTAAAGTATGCAACAATTATTTAAATACTTTCTTCAAGTGATTGTGCTGCATATTATGCTAGGTATTCGGAAAGAGTAAGCATACAATCACACATACATATATCTGCAGCTGAGAGGTAAACAGTTGTATGTCCAAAAAAGTACATATTGACAAAATGAGCCAAACAAGTAAACTCTTTACCCCAACGATAAATGCAGATATAACATATTCAAATTTTAAAGTAGTGGCAACCAACAATTTCTGAGTTTCGATATTTACGCAGGAGTCCAAGCAAAAGTTGAGTTACGACTATTTACTTCTCAGCTACAGATATATGGCTTGGAAATATTTAATTAAATTTCATATGATATGCATATTTAAGCACATAACGACCGAGGCGGAATACAAATGCATATTCTTTTATGGCAGTTGCCTCCATTTACCCTTGACAACTCTTTGAAAACATTAACACACCAGCACTTTTTACATACATACATACATATGCACACTTGATACAGTTAAAAAGCAGCAACAAATTTCTTGTTGGTAAGGAAGTATGCAACAGGAATGAAGTGCAGGAACATATACTTACACACATACAAAACAATTTTGTGTGAAGCTATGGGTGCAGCAAGTCGTCCCGAGGAAACCCACTAATGCAACTTCGAATGATGAAAAAGCTAGTGTTGAGCGAAACATTCTCTCCTTACTGCATAAACCACGTAGCTAGGAACTACAGTTCTGAAGCATTAACTAAAAGATCCTCGAATTGATCTTGCAATAATCATGAAAACATTATCAAATAAATTATTCTCAAATTATCCTGGAATAGCCCCGAAAAAATCCTGCAGTAGTGTTAAAATTATCAAAAAAAAAAGAACAATCCGAAATTAGGAAATGCTTCGGAAAAAAAAACATCCGAAATTAGGAAATTCTTCGGTGTTCTGAAATCTTTCCGAAAGTAATAACAAAATGAACCAGACAAGTCCGAAATGATCACGTAAAAGTCTTGAACTGATCCCTTTATAATTTGAGATTCAACCGAAATTGGTCCGAAGCAAACCCTAAAAAAGTATCAAAGTACAAGCAGGATGCTAAAGCAGCATTCTACGGTCCAGAGCCCCTGTGGGGACTCAAAAAGGCATACACTAGGGAAAAAATAAATAATTGGGAAACGAAGTAGTTCAGAAAAGACTGGAAGGTCAAATGTATTTCAGAAAAAGCCAACGGTATTACCGATATTACAAACGTATTTCAGAAAACATCAAATTTATTTGAGAAAACGGCAAATTTATTTCAGAAGATGAAAAAGTATTTGAGAAAATGGCAAATGTATTTCCAAAAAGGCTGAAATGTATTTCCGATAATCTCAAATATTTTTCAGAAAACAAATAAGTTTTTTAGGGAAGAAACATTCGTGTAGAAAACTCGAATTTCAGTAAGCAAAAGTAAATTTTTGACGATGAGTCGTGCTGTGAAAAAGTGAATAATTTTTATTAAACATTTAAGGGGATACTAGACGTCTGCAACACTTACCTTCATTAAGATAACGGTAATATAAGCACTCCAAGTGTGCTTTCGATGAAAATTCATCTTGGCTTATGCAAAAAAGAGAAAACTGCGGCAAGGGTACAAGAACTTTCAATGAAGGGGACGACGTTAGGCAACGTTTTCACAGATTTACTTAATCACTGTATGCGACAGAGCGCCCGCCGTGTCATAGTGAGTTTTAGGAATTATTTTATAACAGATCAGCAATTCCTTGAGGTCTGGGACAGTACCCCTCAACGCTCAGTCCAATTCAATATTCATGGGAAATATAAAATCATTCCTAGAGACTTCCTAACGTTTATGAACTATGAGTAATTAAAGACGATTGCAGTATATGCAGAAGAGGTTATTCGGAAAAGAAAAAACACGACCTGCAACACCTGACTGTGCCCGCGCCATACAGAAATCAACCACTTTTTTTTTAGATGATTCGAAATAACGTGACATGTCAGTCGGAATGTAGTTTTTTCAAACTTGATTTAATTCTCTGTTTTTGTCATCCTTTTAACTAGGTTAACTTTTTATTTAAAATAAAAAGTAATTTTTGATCGATTTTTATGAAATATCTAAGACTTTCTGAAATACATTTGAGTTTTTCTGAAATACATTTGACTAGTTCTGAAATACTTTTCTCATCTTCTGATATAAATTTGGGGTTTTCTGAAATACTGTTGAAGTTTTCTGGAATATCTTTGGAAAATCTGAGATACAGTTGACTTTTTTCCAAATTGCACTGTAGATTTTCTGTAATACAATTAATGTATCTGAAATAAATTTGTGTTTCTCTGAAATACAATTACACTATTTATTTATTCATTTGGGCTTTTCTGAAATACAATTGATTTTTCTGAAATACATTTGTTCTTTTCCAAAATAGAATTGGACATGGTGTAGTATGTCCGGCAGACTTTGTCCTGCCAGAAAACTGGTTTTACTACATTCGGAAAGTGAGCCTCGGTTGCCCTCTTCTTTGTCTATTCCCTTTTCGTCTACTTTATCATCAATATTTTTTCTTACTCTTCTCCTTCCTTTATTTCATTTATCGCCATTTCACTCCCACTCCTACTCGCACTCTCACTGCTTCTTCCACTTCCACTCTCACTCTGACTTTCATTCTCACTCCAATTCTCACTCCCACTCCCATTTCAACTCTCACTCCCACTCCTTATCCCACGCCTTATCCCACTCCCACTTGCACTCCAACTCTCACTTCCACCGCCGCTCTCACTCTCACTAACATCTTCACTCCCACTGCAATACTTACCCTCACCCTCGTGGTAACAAGTCGAACTTTTTTTATTGATATTTTTCACACATAACTTTTCTACAGGGAGCAAACACAAGTACGTATTTAGATTTGCTAGTGTGGTTCAAGAAACAAGAAAGCTGTGCCATTTAAAAAAGTCGACTACCCAAAGCAAAGTTGAACCGAAACGTGATTTTCTTAGGAGTTGAGTTTTCTAATGTTTAATCTTCTCTCTTTGCCTCTTCGCTATCCTTGGGTCGATTAGGTTTCCGTGGTGCACTTTACTACATATATTTGTATACTCAGTTGAGCAGAGCTCACAGAGTATATTAAGTTTGATTGGATAACGGTTGATTGTACATATATAAAGGAATCGAGATAGATATAGACTTCTATATATCAAAATAATCGGAATCGAAAAAAAAATTGGTTGAGCCATGTCCGTCCGTCCGTCCGTCCGTTAACACGATAACTTGAGTAAATTTTGAGGTATCTTGATGAAATTTGGTATGTAGGTTCCTGAGTACTCATCTCAGATCACTATTTAAAATGAACGATATCGGACTATAACCACGCCCACTTTTTCGATATCGAAAATTTCGAAAAACCGAAAAAGTGCGATAATTCATTACAAAAGGCAGCTAAAGCGACGAAACTTGGTAGCTGAGTTGAGCTTATGACGCAGAATAGAAAACTAGTAAAATTTTGGACAATGGGCGTGGCACCGCCCACTTTTAAAAGAAGGTAATTTAACATTTTTGCAAGCTGTAATTTATCAGTTGTTGAAGATATCATGATGAAATTTGGCAGGAACGTTACTCCTATTACTATATGTACGCTTAATAAAAATTAGCAAAATCGGAGAAGGCCCACGCCCACTTTTAAAAAAAAAAATTTTTAAAGTAAAATTTTAACAAAAATTTAATATCTTTACAGTATATAAGTAAATTATGTCAATATTCAACTCCAGTAATGATATGGTGCAACAAAATACAAAAATAAAAGAAAATTTCAAAATGGGCGTGGCTCCGCCCTTTTTCATTTAATTTGTCTAGGATACTTTTAACGCCATAAGTCGAACAAAAATTAACCAATCCTTTTGAAATTTGGTAGGGGCATAGATTCTATGACGCTAACTGGTTTCTGTGAAAATGGGCGAAATCGGTTGATGCCACTCCAGTTTTTATACACAGTCGTCCGTCTGCCCTTCCGCATGGCCGTTAACACGATAACTTGTGCAAAAATCGATATATCTTTAATGAACTTAGTTCACGTGCTTACTTGAACGCACTTTATCTTAGTATGAAAAATTAACGAAATCCGACTATGACCACGCCCACTTTTTCGATATCAAAAATTATGAAAAATGAAAAAATGCCATAATTCTATACCAAATACAAAAAAGGGATGAAACATGGTAAGGTAATTGGATTGTTTTATTGACGCGAAATATAACTTTAGAAAAAACTTTATAAAATGGTTGTGACACCTACCATATTAAGTAGAAGAAAACGAAAAAGTTCTGCAGGTCGAAATAAAAAACCCTTAAAATCTTGGCAGGTATTACATATATAAATAAATTAGCGGTATCCAACAGATGATGTTCTGGGTCACCCTGGTCCACATTTTGGTCGCCTTCACATATACAACTACCACCACTCCCTTTTAAAACTCTCATTAATACTAATTTGATACCCATATCGTACAAACTCATTCTAGAGTCACCCCTCGTCCACCTTTATGGCGATATCTCGAAAAGTTGTCCACCTATGTAACTAAGTCCCACGCCCTTTTAAAATACTTATTAACACCTTTCATTTGATACCCATATCGTACAAACATATTCTAAAGTCACCCCTGGTCCACCTTTATGGCGATATCTCGAAAAGGCGAATACCTATAGAACGAAGGCCCGCTCCCTTTTAAAAATACTCATTAACACCTTTCATTTGATACCCATATCGTACAAAGTCTAGAGTCACCCCTGGTCCACCTTTACTGCGATACCTCGAAAAGGCGTCCACCTATAGAACTAAGGCCCACTCCCTTTTAAAGTACTCATTAACTCCTTTCGTTTGATACCCATATTGTACAAACAAATTCTAGGGTCACCCCTGCCCACCTTTATGGAGATATCTCGAAACGGCGTCCACCTATGGAACTAAGGATTACTCCCTTTTAAAATACTCATTAACTCCTTTCGTTTGATACCCATATTGTACAAACAAATTCTAGGGTCACCCCTGGTCCACCTTTATGGCGATACCTCGAAACGGCGTCCACCTATGGAACTAAGGATTACTCCCTTTTAAAATACTCATTAACACCTTTCATTTGATACCCATATCGTACAAACGCATTCTAGAGTCACCCCTGGTCCACCTTTATGGCGATATCTCGAAAAGGCGACCACCTATACAACAACCACCACTCCCTTTTAAAACCCTCATTAATACCTTTAATTTGATACCCATATCGTACAAACACATTCTATAGTCACCCCTGGTCCACCATTATGGTGATATTTCGAAACGGCATCCACCTATAGAACTAAGGCCCACTCCCTCATAAAATACTCTTTAATACCTTTCATTTGATACACATGTCATACAAACACATTCCAGGGTTTCCCTCGGTTCATTTTCCTACATGGTTATTTTCCTTTATGTTGTCACCATAGCTTTCAACTGAGTATGTAATGTTCGGTTACACCCGAACTTAACCTTCCTTACTTGTTTTGGTATGGTTTTAAATGTTTTTATCATTATGTTATTCTTTAAAGTTCTATTAGTGTTATTTTTTAGCTGCTGTTCCATAAAATAAAAATTAAATAGCGTAGATATCTTAATAGCCATTAACGAATGTTAGACTATTAAACAAGTGAAAAGGCAAGACAATATCTAATAATTTTATATCATGAAAATTTGTATATCTGCTATCGAGGCCGGCAGACTTTGTGTTGGTCTAACTTTGGTTTATCTGCAGTATTTTTAAGATGTCATTTTTTCTTACCACCTCTCTCTACCCTGTTCCTCTTTCCTCATCATCATGAATTGGCGCTTAACCGTCTAAGCGGTTTTGGCCGTTTCGTTACAAGTCACGCCAACTATCCCTATTTCGCGATAACTGACGCCAATCGGGAGCACCAAGGGAAGCCAAGCCTTCCTTCACTTGCCTCTCCCAACTCAGTGGAGGTTTTCCCCATCCTCTGCTTCCAAACAGCGTTGTCGATTGAAGTTCTTTCTTGGCCGGAGCGTCTTTGCCCATTCGCATAACATGACCTACCCGCGAAACCTTTGTTTTTTTAACACGCTTATATTAGTTTTACTTGTACGTATGCTTGTTTGTAACTGTTTAGGCTAGGCGTGAAAAGGGGAGTTAGACCTATTTAGCGGCAATTATTGAAGACTCGCGATAGTGGCTAAATAACTCACAATAACCCGTAACAGTCAACACAACCCTGTGGGTGTCCATTTGGAAAATTTTAAGAAAATAGGCTGAGTAGAGTACATAACTAAATGAGTCTATAGTGTTACCAGAAGTCTCTTTTAACGACCAAACTGATAAATCAAATCAAAAAACAGTACTCATGCTATAAAATAACTCCTTCCTCTTGGCAAATACCAGTAGCTTCCTAGGTCTTATGTTCCTTGCTCTTCTGTATCTGATAGTTGCATCGCTCATAATGGATGGAGTCCTACCCTTGCTGGCGCAGAGAACGAGCACAAAACGTGCCCGATCCTTTCCTCCTCCAAACCGCACTTCCTACATCTTCTATCAATGACTAGCCTTAAGCTTACGACATTATAGGGCAGTGTCCATTCATAATACTCGTCTAGAACCTACGATTCTCTCTTTGAAGTGATAAAAGTAACTTTAGTAGTCTAAGCTGACGCACCTTTGACTTTTTCTTCCAGTACTTGAACTGCTTTGGTTATGGCAACTAGTTGCGCTACGGAACTACACTGTGATCTGCCAGCTTCCATGACTTTTGAACCATCGGTGTACACGTGTATCGCCTCGTCCGTCAATTGGGTAACGTTGCGCCAACCATCCACTTCTATTCTGGCGCTAAGAGCCCATTCGATGCGCAGGTACGGAATGAGGTTCAATATCTGATCTGCGCTCAAGCTGTGTCGAGGCATTGAGCCTCATTGCTGTTGTTAACGTTATGTTCTTCGCCACAAGGTCTGCAGGCTGAATGTGCAGAAGGGCATACAGTGCTACTGGCGGAGGTGTTTTTACAGCTCCCATATTGCTAGGCTTTGATAGCCTGCATATGCCCTCTAATTCTTTGAGGTAGGTTCCTTTTTGCCAATCTGCCCACCAAAGTAGGACTCCACAGTACAGGATTGGCTTTACAATCACTGTAAGTACCCATTGAGAGAACGACGGCCATGCACCCCACGTACAACACAGCATTCTTTCACATGTATAAATATCAGACGAGGTCCTCTTCACTCTCTTCTCTACGTTGAGCTTTCATGACAACTGAATTCCTAGATAATTTGTACAATGTTGCTCCTGGCGGATTACCCCTCCAAGCTTATGATTAGTCCAACTTGGGGCCTTATACCTTGGGGTTGCCCCTCCAAGCTTATGCTTAGTCCAACTTGGGGTCTTATACCTCCTATTACTTCAAGACAATATTCGTCTTCTCTGAGTTGGCGGTGAACCCGACATTATATGTATGTTCATTCCGAAGCGGCCGATCCATCAAAGAGCTAAACCTTATTTATATATATTTGCTTCTATATCTTTTACAATTTGGGAAGCGATCTGGCCGGTTTTATGTAGCATGATACATCATATATCGACTGCTGAGGGGTATGTCACGTTATCTCGGCAGCCATATCTTGAAGTTGGTATCAAAGGGGTTTGGTTGTCACCTACGGTAGCCATCCATCCTTATTACACACGCAAACGAAAAGCGTTTTGCGATGTTTTGCTATAGAAACATTTTAAGTAGGGTTGCCACCTAATGTTAATTATTTATATTTCTTTAAACATCCGCCACTTACTCAGAACTCGCTCGATCTGCTTTTTCTTCGGTTCCGCAAACTAGAAAGTTTTAACAAGGTTGCCACCTTTTTGAAATTTAAGTAAAATTTAAATGAATTATGCCAGTATTAGTATCATATGAAGGGTTACATAGTTTGTTGAATACGAGAATATAAGAGAAAATTTGACACTTCAATTTAATTTAGTACATCTTGAACCTTTAGGAATTCTCAGGCGCAGCTAAGATGCTCCAAGCCTAGCTCAGTCACATTGATACCATGGTATTAAGGCTACTGAATCTATGATAAGTGAGATTGAATTAGAATGGGTAAAGGACTCTTTCAAGGGTGTCAGACCTCGTTCTGTAAAAGAGCTGATGTACGCCTTTATCAAATCTTAACGTATAAACCCGAATATTTCTTTTTATAGAGATCATTATTTTAAAACATTAGAACTTGTTGTTCAAAAACCCTGTTTGTATTTCCGTAATCGAACAAAAGCTTAACATATTCTTCGCTAATTAACATTATTAAAGGAAATTGCGAAATACTCGTACACTGGGGACACTCACACAAACTTACAAAAATAATGAAAATTCATACACACATTCGTTACCTATGTATGTATTGGCGATGACGATTTTTGGTATTATTTGTCCCGCGATATTTCCGGGATCAGAGATTTAAGTCCCGGGGTTCTGAGATTGTCCCTAAATTTTGCCTGTATGAACTTTTTTATGGTTTATGAAAAATATTGCAACAAATATGCACCTACAAATTACATTATTATAAAATCAGCTGTTTTAACTAAAGTGTTGCAAACGCATAAAAATAACATTGGGAAATTGTCAGGATAACGCGTATGATTTTTACTAGCAGTGTTTCCGGCGTTTCTCGGGTTGGGCAGATACTAATCCAAATAAGAAGGTGTATTTTAACGCATTACTTCCCGTTACTCAAAGTAAAGCAATCAGTATATACGATTTTATTGATCTTCTTCAAAATGTATCTCCCAATTTTTCTCATTCTTATCCCTCATAATTTCCTTATCTCTCCCTCTTCTTTTTTTATACCCTCTACCTCTATCCTTTCTTTTCTTAGAACCCTCATTCCTCTAGTTTATCATTCTTAGCTTTATTTTTCAAATTTTATTTTGTCACACACAATTCGTACGCAAAATCTCATAACTTAGTCAAAATATTTTAGCAGCACAATTTTTGTCTATCATCTCATGTACACAGCTATTTTACAATGAAATGCTTAAATGTAATAAAAACTTTTAAATCACTCAATGCAATCGCTTTAACTTTTTGTGAATTCAATGCTATGACCAAACAAAAGTTCTGCACTTAAGTACGTACATGGCGCATGAGTAACTTTTGCTGACATACAAAATTTGTCGCACCACCCAATGGCGCGCGTGAAATTGAGAAAAAAAATTTTAATTTAAAATTCTTTGTTCGGAAATATGAAAAACCGTAGTCTTAATCGAAGGAACCTATAACCAAAATTTGGTGATGATTGAAGTATGAGAAATACGTTTCCATAGGGAACACACACACACACAGAATGTGATTTTTATATATACAGAAGATTAATTCAGGTTAATATTAATTACAGTAAATAGAAATGCGCGCCCGCCGCTGCGCGAGTAAAACCAAGGATCAAAAAATACAAAAAAAGCTAGCCTACAAGGCTACGCTGAAAGCGAGCGCAAAAAGTAGACGACAAGAATGCTACCGCGAGTTGAAAAGCGAAGCGAGACGCCTTTACAGGGAGAAAAAGACAAGAGGCAGCAAGGTGTGAGTGCAAGTAGATTCAGCTCTAGCCACCAGAAATAACGCCTGCAAGTTTTGCCAAAAAATTCAGACAGATGAAGGTTTAAAGTCCGGGGCAAACTTCTGTATGAACGAAAACGGCGAACTTGTCGACCGATATCCAGAGAGTACTTAAATTATAGAGGGAACAGTTCTCTGCTCTCTTAAATAGAACCAACCATGTATTGCACATGTATTTTATAGCCGCACCCCCGATCACGAAAAAGTCAGAATACTAATAACCAGAAAAAGAACCACAAGGTTGTGAGCGCTAATGGATTGCCTGCGGAGCTATTCAAATATTGATGGAGCATGCATCAGCTTATTTAAAACAAGTAAGGAAGGCTAAGTTCGGGTGTAGCCGAACATTAATACTCAGCTGAGAGCTTTGGAGACAACATAAGGGAAAAGCACCATTTAGGAAAATGAACCTAGGGTAACCCTGGAATGTGTTTGTACGGTATGGGTACCAAATGAAAGGTGGTAATGAGTATTTTAAAACGGAGTGGGCCTTAGCTCTGTAGGTGGACCCTTTTCGAGATATCGCCATAAAGGTGGACCTGGGGTGACTCTAGAGTGTGTTTATACGAAATGGGTATCAAATGCAAAGTGTTAAAGAGCATTTTAAAAGGGAGTGGGCCTTAGTTTTATAGGTGGATGCTTTTTAGAGAAATCGCCATAAAGGTGGACCAGGGGTGATACTATAATGTGTTTGTACGATATAGGTATCAAATTAAAGGTATTAATGAGGGTTTTAAAAGGGAGTGGGTCTCAATTGTATATGTGAAGCGTTTTAGGGTATCGCTAATTTATTTATATATGTAATAACACGAATAGTATCCCTGCCACGATTCCAAGGGCTCTTGATTTCGCCCTGCAGAACTTTTTCATTTTCTTCTACTTAATATGGTAGGTGTCACACCCATTTTACAAAGTTTTTTCTAAAGTTATAGTTTGCGTCAAAAACCCAATCCAATCACCATCCCTTTTTTCGTATTGGGTATAGAATTATGTCATTTTTTCATTCTTCGAAATTTTCGATATCGAAAAAATGAGCGTGGTCATAGTCGAATTTCGGTTATTTTTTACCCCAATACAAAGTGAGTTCAGATACGTACGTGAACTGAGTTTAGTAAAGATATATCGATTTTTCCTCAAGATATCGTGTTAACGGCCGATCGGAAGGACAGACGGTCGACTGTATATAAAAACTAGGCGTGGCTTCAACCGATTTCGCCCATTTCCTCAAAAAACAGTTATCGTCATAGAAGCTATGCCCTTACCAAAATTTCACAAGGATTGGTAAATTTTTGTTCGACTTTTGGCATTAAAAGTATTCTAGACAAATTAAATGAAAAATTTTGAAATTTTCTTTTTTTTGTATTTTGTTGCACCATATCATTACTGGCGTTCACTGTTGGCATAATTTTCTTATATACTGTAAAGATATTCAATTTTTGTTAAAATTTGACTTAAAATCTTTTTTTTTAAAGAGTGGTCGTGTTCGTCATCCGATTTTGCTAATTCTTATTTAGAACACATATAGTAATAGAACTAACGTTCCTTCCAAATTTCATCATGATATCTTCAACGACTGCCAAATTACAGCTTGCAAAACTTTTAAATTACCTTCTTTTAAAAGTGGGCGTTGCCACACCCATTGTTCAAAATTTTGCTAATTTTCTATTCTGCGTCATAAGGTCAACCCACATACCAAGTTTCATCGCTTTATCCGTCTTTGGTAATGAATTATCGCACTTTTTCAGTTTTTCGAAATTTTCGATATCGAAAAAGTGGGCGTGGTTATAGTCCGATTTCGTTCATTTAAAATAGCGATCTGAGATGAGTGCCCAGGAACTTACATACCAAATTTCATCAATTTACTCAAGTTATCGTATTTACGGACAGACGGACGGAGGAACATGGTTAAATGAATTTCTTTTTTCCCCCAGATCATTTTGATATATAGAAGTCTATATCTTTCTCGATTAGTTTATGCCGTTACAGGGTACCGTTATGCGAACAAAACTAATATACTCTGTGAGCTCTGCTCAGCTGAGTATAAAAATATGGTCGGACGAGTGAATGCCTGACGATTGGAATCTTAATATTCTTTGCCCAGTCCACAAGAAGAGGGACACATTAAGCTGCGACAACTATCGCGGAATTAGCCTTCTTAATATCGCATATAAGGTGCTGTTAAGCGTCTTGTGCGGATGATTGAAGCCCATCTTGAACCGGTGGATTGGACCTTATCAGACCTGTTAAACCAACCACCGACCAAGTATATCAGTTGCGCAGTTGCTGAAAAATAAAACCGCGAAAAAAGAAGTGACGCACATCACTTCTTCGTCGATCTTAAAGCAGCCTTCAACAGCACGAAAATGAGATGCATATACACTCAGAAAAAAATTTCTCCCGATTGAAGAAATGGCACTTAAGAAATTTTATCCTCATTCGCGTGGCTAAATTTCTTCAAAATGAGGAAAAATTCTTCAAATTGAGGAATTTTGAAGAAATTTTGGCCATGCGAAGAGGAAAACATTTCTTAAGTGCCATTTCATTCAAGTTTTTTTTTAGTGTATCCCGGTATATCGGAATTGGATTTCTTGCAAAACTTTATGCGGCTCAGTCAGAATTGGGAAGGACCTCTGAGCCGTTCGAAACTAAACAAGGTTCTTACAGAGGGTCCCTATGGTGCGATTTATTTGATGCTGGAGAACTTCGCTGCTCTGTAACAATATTCTATGAAAGCGTGCAATTACTGGCGTACGATGACGACATTGCTATCTTCGGCCTGAACGCCAGCGTCGTTAGTTCTGCTTACTCCAAACTGAAGAATAGAAGCGGTAAAAATGGGTTTTATGGTTAATGAGGGCAAAACGAAGTACCTGCTGTCATCGAGCAAAGAGGCAGCGCATAGGCGCCTTGGCAACCACGCTACTGTTGGCAGCCATAATTTCGAAAAAGTAAAAGACTTCGGTTATTTGGGAACCAGCATTAAACGAACAACAACATCAGCTATGGAATCCAGCGAAATACTACTTCGGAATAGTTAGGCAATTTAAAAATAAAGTCCTTTCCGGCAAACGAAAATCACGCTCTACAAGTAACTTGTCGTACCCGTCCTGCTATATGGTGCAGAAGCATGGACCATGACAACATCAGATGAAGCGGCTCTGGGAGTGTTCGAGAGAAAAATTCTTCGCGTCGGCGAATGTGAGTACGAAAAAGACCCAATGACGAAAAAGAATTAAGCGAGTGAATTAAACAGCGGCTACGCTGGCTAGAAAGATAATGCCTTCGCCAAAAACGTTTTATCATCGGAACCCGTCTTTGGAAGCGGAGGAAGAGTATTGCGCCACTACACCGGAAGGTCTAGGTGGAAAACGATTTAAATTTCCTTGGTGTGACTAATTTGCGCCAGATAGCCAAACAAGGAAGCGACTACTGCGCTTTGTTGGACGGCCATAACCGGTTCGATGGTTAAGTGTTTTTAAAAGGCGGATATTTGTGGAACAAGTTTTAAATTATTAAAATGGATATCAAAATGCTGTTTTCAACAATTCCGGGACTAAAGTGCAATAATTCAGGAATCCTGAGATCGTCATCCCTAGGGTATATACATATGTATGTGTGGTTAATAAAACTTTATTCCTACAAATATTCATTGTTCACAGTCTTCTGGATTTTCAATCTGGTAACCGCCTGTGCTTTGGCAGCTTGTTGGGTATGTCCCTGCTTCATGCAACAATGCTCGCAAAACGTACACCAAAATAACATCAGACGCAACAGCTATAACTCAGCAAAAACAAAAAACTATAATAAACTTGCTAACAAAAGGATTGTATTAGATGTACATCAACGGCGTAGTGAGGCAGGAAAAGAGGAGCATTTTGCCCCGGGCGCTACTCACAGGGGCGCCAAATGGTCTGAAAAGCAGAACTTCCGGTATAATTTGTATTTTTATTATAACTGATTTTTGGAAAATATTGATTTTTGGAAAAAGTTGTGTATACTAAACCCACTTGCGACAGGTTGTGGAATAATTGAAAACATATACCTTTTTGTCTCGCATTCAACGTTACGATGGGAATTATTATAAAATGCGATAAAAACTGTCAAACATGAATCTGAAATAAGATGGAGAGCCAGAATACAAGCGGTTAGCGTTATCGTGGATGGGCTATAGAATGTAACTACATAGTAGAACTCTTAGAACAATTAGCAGGGGACACTAAAACCACAAGTAATACCAGAAGCTAAGCTACAGTTCTGTTGCAAAATATACTTAATTTTAGTTTCATAGCATTAGTTCATTTCTAGTACGAAATCTTAAGTGGATTGTTCGCGTGCAGCTCAGATTACAAGATCCGGGGATTAATTTTAGAGCCGCGTATCATAATCTTAAATCATTAGCGACTGAACTATCCGAAATTCAAACACTCTCTGTGAAGAAGCAATAGAAAAAGCGAAGTCTCTTTGTGAATAATGGGATATTGATATAACGTGTAAGAAGGCACCGCAAAATGCGGGGAGAATAGGCTAGAGATGTTGATCATTCCGTACAATGTGAAATTTCTCGCGTTATGAAAAGAGTTCTCGATCGTCTCCAACAAGAAATACGTACAAGATTAACACGACTAAATGACCTTAGTTTTAAATTTGGATTTCTCTTAGACGTTGGAAACTTGTTAAACAAGGATAATAACGACACAGAAAGAAATTGTAAGAACTTGGGTGAATTTTATAATACAGATTTCGATGGAACAGAACTTTTTATCGAAATATGTGACTGCAAAATATTAGATCGCAGTAGAAAAGAAATTGAAATAAGAATCAATTGCTAGCTACCAACTTTCATTCAGCAAGTTAAAACTGATCTTCACATATTTACGATCAACGATGGGGCAAGGTCCCCTAAGTGACGTAACATCATTAAGTATGGAAAAATAAAAATTTGAAGGTAGATATTAGTTTTACTAATGTATTATAATATTATATATTATTTCTAATTGCTGTTTTTATGTGCAGGTCCCTTTTTCGCTCTTATTTGGAATCCAAATCTATAAATAAAATTTTGGTTGTAAAGATGGAGATTCGTGGTATTAGCGAGCTGTGGGCATTACTGGCGGTAGTGCTTTTGTTTAGATATATTTTATTAAAATATTTTGTTAAAAATAAACGATTGTAAGCACACAAAGAAATATATTTGTACTATGGCACTATTGTGAATATTTGATTGGAACTAACACTGCTTTACCGACAGTTGCTAACATTCGCCAGATGGCAGCGCAAGCGCATGAAAGTTTATATTGATAGATGATTGATTAATAGAACCGCTGATTTCTGATGATTTGATATTTGATATGAAACTTTTATATTTGTTACGCGAGATGCTCACGGGTCCGGTTAGTCATATTATTATTAAATATGTATTTGAGTATACTTATTGGTTTATTAATTTTTATACTCAGCTGAGCAGAGCTCACAGAGTATATTAACTTTGTTCGTAACGGCATAAACTAATCGAGATAGATATAGACTTCTATACATATATCAAAAGGATCTGGGTGAATAAAGAAATTAATTTAGCCATGTCCGTCCGTCCGTTAACACGATAACTTGAGTAAATTTTGAGGTATCTTGATGAAATTTGGTATGTAGGTTCCTGAGCACTCATCTCAGATCTCTATTTAAAATGAACGATATCGGACTATAACCACGCCCACTTTTTCGATATCGAAAATTTCGAAAAACCGAAAAATTGCGATATTCATTACAAAAGAGTAGTAGAGTTGGTAGATGAGTTGAACTTATGACGCAGAATAAAAAATTAGTAAAATTTTGGACAATAGGCGTGGCACCGCCCACTTTTAAAAGAAGGTAATTTCAAAGTTTTGCAAGCTGTAATTTGGCAGTCCTTGAAGATATCATGATGAAATTTGGCAGGAACGTTACTCCTATTACTATATGTACGCTTTATAAAAATTAGCAAAATCGGAGAAGGACCACGCCCACTTAAAAAAAAAATGTTTTTAAAGTAAAATTTTAACAAAAAATTTAATATCTTTACAGTATATAAGTAAATTATGTCAACGTTCAACTCCAGTAATGATATAGTGCAACAAAATACAAAAATAAAAGAAAATTTCAAAATGGGCGTGGCTCCGCCCTTTTTCATTTAATTTGTCTAGGATACTCTTAACGCCATAAGTCGAACAAAAATTGAGCAATCCTTTTGAAATGTGGTAGGGGCATAGATTTTATGACGTTAACTCTATTCTGTGAAAATGGGCGAACTCGGTTGATGCCACGCCCAGTTTTTATACACAGTCGTCCGTCTGTCCTTTCGCATGGCCGTTAACACTATAACTTGAGCAAAAATCGACATATCTTTAATGAACTTAGTTCACGTGCTTACTTGAACTCACTTTATCTTGGTATGAAAAATGAACGAAATCCGACTATGACCACGCTCACTTTTTCGATATCGAAAATTACGAAAAATGAAAAAAATGCCATAATTCTATACCAAATAGGAAAAAAGGGATGAAACATGGTAAGGTAATTGGATTGTTTTATTGAAAGGAAATATAACTTTAGAAAAAACTTTATAAAATGGTTGTGACACCTACCATATTAAGTAGAAGAAAATGAAAAAGTTCTGCAGGGCGAAATAAAAAACCTTTAAAATCTTGGCAGGTATTACATATATAAATAAATTAGCGGTATCCAACAGATGATGTTCTGGGTCACCCTGGTCCACATTTTGGTCGATATCTGGAAAACGCCTTCACATGTACAACTAAGGCCCACTCCCTTTTCAAATACTCATTAGCACCTTTCATTTGATACCCATATCGTACAAACACATTCTAGAGTCACCCCTGGTCAACCCTTATTGCGATATCTCGAAAAGGCGTCCACCTATAGAACTAAGGCACACTACGTTTTAAATAATCATTAACACCTTTCATTTGATACACATTTCATACAAACATATTCCAGGGTTACCCTAGGTTCATTTTGCTAAATGGTGATTTTCCCTTATTTTGTCTCCAAAGCTCTCAGCTAGTATGTAATGTTCGGTTACACCCGAACTTAGCCTTCCTTACTTGTTTAATATATAAAATTACATTGTTTTGGTAATATAGGGAGCAGGGCTCGGGGCGTCAAAAAAATATTTTCCCCGGGCGAAGAAAACCTCACTACGCCACTGATGTACATGCCTACATACAACTGAACATATTTATGTATAGCTATGTTTTACATTTACTTAGAGGTTTCATAATAGACTTTTATAGAAAATTGCATGTCGATTGTAGATTTTCTATGAAAAAAATTATAATATGAGCAAAACAAAGTGAAATGAGTAGAAAATAAGTAGCTCCGAAGTTTTCTTAGTTTTGTTGCTTTGGATGTCTGCTTAACCTTAATACAATGGTACGTCCATTGAATTGCCTGAATTGCAAGCTTGTGTAAATCTTACAAATTGAATGCTAAGGCATTTAAAATTCTAAAGAAGTTTAGAGGCGTATTATTTTTAGATATCTTTTAGAGAACTACTTGCTTTCTCTTTTTCACTTCATTATAAGTTAACAAAAAAAATCCCTTTACTTTCGGTAGATTATCGACAGAAGTTACCGCAAGATATCTGAGGAGCTTTGCTTAGGTAATATTCGGTTAAATTGGCCGATCAATAAAGACTTCACAGAATTTGTTTGACAGTCAAATATTAAACCCCCAACTAGGTACCAGGACTTATGTTATAAATTAACTCAGTCCTCTTGGCGAATACTAAAAGTTTTGCCCCTACCACGAAATCTGGCAATTTTGCCACTCCTGGTAGCTGCAGCCTTGATCTGGCGAACGCAGGACACGAACACAGAATCATGTGCTCCACCGTTTCTTCCTACAACTCGCATTTCCTGCATCTGCTGTTACTGACGCGGCCTAACTTATAAGAATGTGATGCTAGAAGTCAGTGTCCAGTTAGTATGCCCATCGTGAGCCTTAAGTCTCTCTTTTGAGATATCAGTAACTTTGTCAGTCTAATGTCGTAAAATTTTAGAAATTTTGCAACTCCATGCTTCTGTTGACTCCTTGTCTGCTTGGTGGATCATCTACAACTTCTATCTCCTTTTGATTTTTCCCAAGCGGATTGGGACGTTTTCCGTCGACTGATCGAACGCTGCACCCTCCTTTGCATACGCATTGGCTTCTTCGTTACCTTAATTCTTTTTTTATCAGGAATCCAGTGTAGATGTATGGCACGGCCTGGGCGAAGTCTCTTTAACGCTTCTTTGCATTCCTGGACATTTCTTGATGAAGTATTGTAAGATATTCTTGCCTTGATCACTACCTGACTATCAATATATATATATTGGACATCGACAAAAAAAATTTAATAATTAAAAAAAAAATTTTAAGTTAAACGGTTTTATTGAAAACAATACTTACATGAAATAATAATAATACGAAAAGCTAGAAAATAATTAGGTAGGTCCTAGGTACTAGTTATCACACTCCTAATCAATCTAGGGTGTTGATCAGACAATTAAATAAAAGCGTTGGGCGCGTGAAATTTCTAAAAATGTGAGGCGTAGCTTAACCTGATTAAGGTTCAGTTGGTTTTACTTATGACTATCAATAGAAATTTTACGCGCCCAACGCTTTTATTTAATTGTCTGATCAATACCCTAGATTGATTAGGAGTGTGATGACTAGTACCTAGGACCTACCTAATAATTTTCTAGCTATTAGTATTATTATTACTTCATGTAAATATTGTTTTCAATTAACCGTTTAACTTTAAAATTTTTTTTAATTATTTTATTTTCAAGTTTTTAGTCTTTATTTAATTGCCTATTATTTCTCATTTTATTTAGTTCATTTAGTAACTCATTATTACAAGGACTCTTTCCTGACAATTTGTTACAATCTAAGTCCTCAATACATAATCCTTCCAAAGACTTTACTCGACTCTGCGCCACGCATGCTTGCCCCTCCTCCAACTCCAAAATATTTTCATGTCGCTTCTACCGAACTGTATGTAATATTTGTTACAAATATGAGCCAAATCAGACCACTTGTACACAGGGTATTACAACTTTGATTGGATAACGGTTGGTTGTACAGGTATAAGTGAATAGAGATAGATATAGACTTCCACATATCAAAATCATCAGTATCGAAAAAAAATTGATTGACCCATGTCCGTCCGTCCGTCTGTCCGTTAACACGATAACTTGAGTAAATATTGAGATATCTTCACCAAATTTGGTACCAGAATAGATTGGTTTTGAAAATGAGCGAAATCGGATGATAACCACGCCCACTTTTTATATATATATATCATTTTAGAAAACACAAAAAAACCGGATTGTTTAGTAAATAATACACCTAGAATGTTGAAATTTGACGTGTGGACTGGTATTGAGACTCTTGATAAAAATGTGAAAAAATGTTTTTAAATGGGCGTGGCACCGCCCACTTGTGACAAAATCAATTTTACAAATATTATTAATCATAAATCAAAAATCGTTAAACCGATCGTAAGAAAATTACTATAAGGAATGCTTTGAAGAAAAATTAACGAAATCGATTAAGGACCACGCCCACTTTTATATAAAAGATTTTAAAAGGGTCGCGGACGAATAAAATAAGCTATATCTTTGCAAAACAGAGCTTTATGTCAATGGTATTTCATTTCCCAAGTAGATTTATAACAATAAATAGGAAAAACTTCAAATTTCAAAAAATGGGCGTGTCACCGCCCCTTTTATGACTAAGCAATTTTCTGTTTCGGGAGCCATAACTCGAAGAAAAATAAGTTCAGAATAGAACCATGTGTATATGTATTATTGCGCAGCCTTGTAACACTATTAAGCACACCAAACAAACAACAACAGCATTTCAAGTTTACAACTGGGTATGTAATGTTCGGTTTCACCCGAACTTAGTTTTCCTTACTTATTATAAGGTAAACTGGTTTTACTTCCTGAAAAAGTATCATTTTCCGCTTCTGTGCATCAGTATGCCCTCTGGGTAGGACTTGGTGATTGAGTAAGCGCTATTAGTTTTCTCGGAAAGTCAATCAGCACGGATGGCGCTTAGCTCACTATTACTTCCTCAGCAGCTGCAAGGGGAAGCTTCATGCCGCAGCTATATTCTCATAGGGGTTCCTGGTCACAGGAACATTGAGGGCAACGAGAAGGCAAATGCAGGGGCACTGCTGAATGCTGACGAGGCGATGGATATGCATCATTCATTTCAGGAAATAGCAGTCTCCAATTTTAGTACTTATTGGACACCTGCAGGACAACCAAGCAAACTAGACCGTCTTAAGATAGTAAGATAAAAGAGGACTTGCTAAATCAAGGAAAAAAACAACATTTTCTTTGACCGATTGAATTGAAGGGAGTCTCAACTATCACAAACAGTTCTGGTCAAAATATTTGTGTACAAGTGATTGGTTTATATATTCATGAATATCTCAAGTTATTACTCCAAGTGAGGATACATTAGTGAAGTGACAGCTGGTGACTGTTTAGTTCTGAACATAAAGCATAAAGCAGAGAGGCACTTGAAGATTTGGTATGTAATGAAACAACCAAGTACCTCTTGCACCGCACTCATACTTGAGTGCACACGCTGTACAATGGCAGTCAAATCACTTGTTCAAAAATGGCAAGCCGATTCTTTCACATACTTGAAAAGTTTAAGGTCAAGTGAATTCATAATGAATACTTACATTGAACATTATTTATTTATCCATATATACTCTCCCACTTCAATATAGATATATGTACTTTTACACTAGATAGAAAAATCATTATGCTTGACCTCAACCTGTCAGCCACTAACGATAACAATATTTTTAACAATGGCATAGAGGGATGATAGGAAACGACATACATATAAAAATAAGGGAACAAAAATGCTTCAGCTCATGAATGCAAGTCAATCTACATGAAGCAACAAAAGCTCTGGAACTAACAAGCATTCCATATGAAATATGCATGTGTGTGTGAGCTCTATTCTTTTGTAAGTAATTATATCTACTTCAGAGGTGCCCTTGAGGGCTTCGTAGAGCAACGGAAAACCATTCAGGATTCACTTCCATGTCGTGTGAGCTCAGCCGTTGAGATTCAGCAAAGCAGGCAGTGGTTCAGTTCTCGCTCGTATTTCAATCTGTTTAAACGGCTTTAGCAGTAAAAACTTTCCTTTCGTATGTTTCATTAGGCTTTGAGTGCGCTTGCAATTCTCAACTGGTTAGTGAGATATTCTCAAGACTTAGTTTAGGTTTGCTATCCCAAATCGGGATGGTTCACAGTATAATGAGGAAGCTTTTCACTCAGAGCCAGAAGTATTCGCTCGAATTGAAAACATTCGAATGTGAACCTGGTATTAAGCACCATCCATTATTCTTAAAAATAATATATTACACAGTCCACTAAAATAATCTATATATATAAAAATGAATGGCTGTTCGTTAGTCTCGCTAAAACTCGAGAACGGCTGAACGGATTTATCTTATCTTGGTCTTAAATTATTCGTGGAGGTCTAGGGAAGGTTTAAAAGGTGAGAAAAATTCGAATACTTGCCGGGAAAATACTCAATACAGCATATTTCCTCGAGATATAGGCCAAAACGTGGACCCGGATACCCCTAGAGTGTGTTTATAGAATATGGATATCATGTGAAAGCTGTTGATGAGTGCTTTAGTAGAGGGTAATTTTCATACCCCTGGGTGACTAGGGTCTCGAGATATAGGCCAAAACGTGGACCCGGGTACCCCTAGGGTGTGTTTATAGAATATGGATATCAAATAAAAGCTGTTGATGAGTGCTTTAGTAGAGGGTAATTTTTATACCCCTGGGTGACTAGGGTCTCGAGATATAGGCCAAAACGTGGACCCGGGTACCAATAGGGTGTGTTTATAGAATATGGATATCAAATAAAAGCTGTTGGTGAGTGCTTTAGTAGAGGGTAATTTTCATACCCCTGGGTGACTAGGGTCCCGAGATATAGGCCAAAACGTGGACCCGGGTACCCCTAGAATATGCATATCAAATGAAAGCTCTTGATGAGTGCTTTAGTAGAGGGTAATTTTCATACCCCTGGGTGACTCGGGTATCGAGATATAGGCCAAAACGTGGACCTGGGTACCCCTAGAATCTGTTTATAGAATATTGATATCAGATTAAAGCTGTTGATGAGTGCTTTAGTAGAGGGTAATTCTCATACCCTTGGGTGACTAGGGTCTCGAGATATAGGCCAAAACGTGGACCCCGGTACCCCTAGAATCTGTTTATAGAATATTGATATCAGATTAAAGCTGTTTATGAGTGCTTTAGTAGAGGGTAATTCTCATACCCTTGGGTGACTAGGGTCTCGAGATATAGGCCAAAACGTGGACCCCGGTACCCCTAGAATGTGTTCATAGAATGTGGATATCAAATGAAAGCTGTTGATGAGTGCTTTATTAGAGGGTAATTTTCATATCCCTGGGTGACTAGGGTCTCGAGATATAGGCCAAAAAGTGGACCCGGGTACCCCTAGAATCTGTTTATAGAATATTGATATCAGATTAAAGCTGTTGATGAGTGCTTTAGTAGAGGGTAATTCTCATACCCTTGGGTGACTAGGGTCTCGAGATATAGGCCAAAACGTGGACCCCGGTACCCCTAGAATCTGTTTATAGAATATTGATATCAGATCAAAGCTGTTGATGAGTCCTTTAGTAGAGGGTAATTCTCATACCCTTGGGTGACTATGGTCTCGAGATATAGGCCAAAAAGTGGACCCGGGTACCCCTAGAATCTGTTTATAGAATATTGATATCAGATTAAAGCTGTTGATGAGTGCTTTAGTAGAGGGTAATTTTCATACCCTTGGGTGACTAGGGTCTCGAGCTATATGCCAAAAAGTGGACCCGGGTACACCTAGAATGTGTTTATAGAATATTGATATCGAATGAAAGCTGTTGATGAGAGCTTTAGTAGAGGGTAATTTTCATACCCCTGGGTGACTAGGGTCTCGAGATATAGGCGAAAACGAGGTACCCCTAAAATGTGTTTATAAAATGTGGATATCAAATGTAAGCTGTTGATGAGTGCTTTATTAGAGGGTAATTTTCATACCCCTGGGTGACTATGGTCTCGGGATATAGGCCAAAATGTGGTCAGACGGAAAAAGCTTATTAAAATGTATGCAGATTGGCCAAATTTAGGGCAGGACAACGTCTGCCGGGTGTTCTAGTAAATAATAAAATTAATAAAAATTTACTTCAAACCCTCTGACTATATATAACCATACGCGGAAAATGGATGCATTTAGAGATGCATATCAATGTTGATGGTCCTTTACCGAATATTGATCTGAGCTCCGCTGCTCGCTACTCCTGATATTCCCATGCGTGCTAGTATCTGCACCTTACCAAGCCAGTTTTGATCTATTTGTCTAGCGCCTTCCACCAGACATAAGCCCCATACGGAGATATCAGTCGAATAACTTTGTTCTAAATAAATGGATGATATATGGTAACAATCCTTAGTTACTACCGAAAGCTTTCTGGCAGGTGTAGTATGCTACGAGAGATTTCTTTGATCTTATCTTACAATTCATTTTTCTTGTTAACAAGACCAGTTCTGTTTTAGTTTGATGTACCCCCAGCCCAATTTGCGCTACCTATTGCGAAATGCCGCATGATGCCATTTCCATGAGCTTGCTAATCGTTGGCAGGAATTTACTTGTCATCCGATTCACTAAGTCGTCGGCGTATGCGAATATCGTCATTACCTCTGCCCTAAAGACTTACAGAATACAGAATACATGGATAGTGATTTGCCCGCGCTTCTCTTAGGGGTGCATCTGAACTAGCTCCTAAAATTCGCTTAGGCTACCCTGGGTTCACATGTCGTTCTAGTGCCCTAGTTATGACCTCTGTTTGAACTTTTTAAAGACACCTTCAATATCGACGAAGCATGCCAGGGTGTACTTTATGTAGTTCAGTCAAATGTCGATGGCGCTAACTACGTCAAGAGGGGCGCTTTCAACCGATATGCCTTTCTAGTATGCATTTTAAGCTGCAGCCATCCCGCATTAGTTAGCGTTGCTTCCTACGTGCAGGTCCGAAAGACTCTATGGTGTTTAAAGGATAAAGGAGGACAGACTTTTTGGTATGTAGTCTTTCGTTGCCGAGTGGTTGGGTTTCTCTGATTCAAAAATGAACAGCACCAGTACACTTCCCCATGATATGGGAACATAAAAACAAAAACAATTGTGGCCATCTTGAAAATATGCCATGAAGATGGGGTAACAATTTTTCGCATGCGGCTTGCAACATGTCGGCTCTCGGAGATTTGAAAGATTTGAATAGTTTAATAGCCCATAGTATCTTATCCTTATCCATAATGTTTGCGACATCGCTCTCCGGGGAATAAGAGCGACTTTTTATCATAATGTTGCACGTCGCATTCTGGCATCCCGGAAATTGTTTCTATATCAAAACCTTCAAAACTTCCTGACTGTAGACGGTTTATGAGTCACCAAACTTCTTTATGCTACTTAGGGCTACATTTGACACAGATAATATTTTGATAAGATTTATTGGCTTACTTGTTGTCTCCAGGTTCTCACAGTACTACTCCTACAGCCCAATTCTAAACGAAAATTCCGTGCGAGTTTTCTCCCTTCTCCCATTCCTCGTATTCTAAATAAAAATTCCTTGTGAGTTTTTTCACTTCTCCCTTTCCTCCTATTCTGAACAATGTTCGAAAAAGCGAAAACCGGTTATGGGAGAAAAGTAGGTATTATGAATGTGAGGGAGAGGGAGATTTCTCTGCCATTTCATAGGAGTTTTTTCACTTGTTAAATTAAAGCGAATGCATCAAAATAGTTAAAGGAAATTGGTTATTTTAAGAAAGAACACTTATTTGTACAAATTTGTGCTAAAAGATGTATTTATATTCTACCACAATATTCGCACTGTTAATACAACAACAACTACAACCACAATATTCTTTATTTTAAGCCGAAAAATATATCATCAGCAACGGAAGAGCTCTTCGCATATTTGATGCAGCCATCCAGAAATTGCGCAAGGATTTCTTAAAAAATCCTTAAAGGCTTAAATAGATTTTGGCATATGGCGAAAGGCGAACTCAACTCGACTTGGCCGCCAGAAAATTGCTTTGCAGAATGAATGCAGGCAACTCCGGCGGATTTGTGTTATCCCGCCGGTCTTCTTATATTCCGCTGTTGATGTAGCTGTGGCACCAATTCATTACTCATTTCAGTGAATACCACATGAAATGCAATAAATACTGTGCATTGTTTATATTTTATTTCTTAATTTCCAACAAATTTGCAACAATAATTAAACTTTTCAATTTTGTAAACAAAATAAGAAATGTGCAACGAAATTTCAATTGACAAAACAGCTGACTTCGAAAATTCGAAATTCCTATTCCCCAATTATTGTTCTCCCTAGGAGAACAGAATTGGAGGAATTTTTCCGCGGGAATAAAAAAATCCGCGAGAACAAAATTCCGCGAGAATATTTAGGATTGGTCTGCTATTTTTCCATTTTTCCGTCCCCACTGCATCGTTTTTATTTTATTAAAGCTTCATCTCTAGACATCCCAACACTCTTCGGACTGGTTGTGTTTAGCTATGCTGAAAACTTTTCTTTTCGTGGTTTTTAGTTGGCCCAACTCTATGTTCCACCATACTGTCTCTGGTTTGGTGCGTGACCAATTGAGGGATTAGCAGAGTTGGAACTTCTTGTTTAGTATCGTTGTTAACCGATTTACAGCGCTGTCAAAATTGCCAATTCACTGTCTGATTTCTACTTTTGTGGTTGCCAGTTTTTTGGGATATTACTTCAGAATATTTTGCCCAGTCTGCATTTTTAGAATTTCCAAAATTTGACGTAGGAGCATGTTGTTTCAAATCCTTGGTATTATTTTTATCTTTGAGGCTGAAAATATGTTTGCTTAATCGCTTGAGTCGCCCCAAAGACGAGCTTTCGGTGCACGCTCGAAGTGTGCTTTTTAACCGTGCTAATGAAGACAATTGACAAGAAATAATTTGTCTCTCTCATTTTACGTCCTAGTCGTCCAACCATCATAGCCCCCGGCATTATTTTTGTTATTCTCATCTTGTCTGCGTAAATTAATTGATTTGATTGCTCAATTTGTGTTTTTTATACATACCAATTATTTACGCATGCGTGAGATAAAAACATATTCTATTCTCTTTCTTCTCACGCTCTTTCCTATGAGCGCTCTCATACTTCTTTTTTGTTAGTTGATTCATTTTTATTATCACAACAGTATTCTCTCATACAACACAACCACAATTTTAAAGTACTCCCACTGTGGTAAATTTCTTAGAGAAGCTCTCTTCATTCGCTTTATTTTGTTTTTGTGAGTATTGTAAATGTTTTTTCTTGTTTTAATTCTATTATGTTTATTTTTCTGCGTATGCGTTTTGTTCTGCCCTCGTCGATAATAATTCCATTTATCACCCTTCACCAGCCAGCAAAATTCTGTCTGATTATTGTATCCTTGATTTTGTTGTTGTTGCACGTTTTCAAGTAGCAAACTTATGCTTTTGAACTTTGGTCTCGGGTTTTGTTGTAACATATGTATTTGTTATTGTTTGTTGTTGTTGCAAGAGTTTATTGTTGCCTAATTTATACTCAGTTGAGCAGAGCTCACAGAGTATATTAATTTTATTCGCATAACGGTACCCCGCTATGGCATAAACAAATCGAGATAGGTATAGACTTGTATATATCAAAATGATCTGGGCGAAAAAAGAAATTCATTTAGCCATGTCCGTCCGTCCGTCTGTCCTTAAACACGATTACTTGAGTACATTTTGAGGTATCTTAACGAAATTTAGTATGTAAGTCCCTGGGCACTCATCTCAGATCGCTATTTAAAATGAACGAAATCGGACAATAACCACGCCCCCCTTTTTCGATATCGAAAATTTCGAAAAATCGAAAGGGTGCGATATTTCATTACCAAAAACGGGTAAAGAACTTCGTAGTTGGGTTGACCTTATGTCGCAGAATAGAAAATTAGTAAAATTTTGGAAAATGGGCGTGGCACGGCCCACTTTTAAAAGAAAGTAATTTAAAAGTTTTGCAAGCTGTAATTTTGGAGCTGAGTATGTAATGTTCCGTTACACCCGAACTTAGCCTTACTTACTTGTTTTTTGTTGTCTTTCTCTTGATGTCTATTGCAATGCCGGTACCAGCTGTGTCTGTCCTTTTTAGCGGTATATACATACATGAAGAGTGAGTGCGGTTGTATATGTCTGTTTCCAAAAGTTCATGTCCTGTTCAATATTTTATACTTTTTGCTCCCATTCTTCTTTTTTCCAACGCTACTTATTAGTTCCTGTTGTTTTGGTAGCTATTTTCCAACCGCAAACAAAGTCCTAGGTGAACCCTCCAACCCAACTCTGAATCAACAGTTCGTGTTGGTGCTTTGGTGCTGCCTTTGCCTATGTCTGTCTCTCTGGCTAATAAATTCTTAGTTCCTTAGTTTTTGCTAAGCTTACCCTCAGTCTATCCCATTTTTTTTTACTACACAGCCATGCACATTACTAGCCACAAGGGTAATTATTTTAAAGCTGCCGTAATTATCTGGGCCTGCAAATGCTTCGGGCAGATTTTGTACCCAACTTTTAGTGTTTGCAGTTAGATAAATTACGTTGATGTTGTTAGAAGCTTTAGGCTCCTAGATGTGAAAATAACATAACATTTTTTCCAGAAAGAAATGTAGTTTTATAGATTTAATTAGAATACATGTATACAGACATATAAAAAGTATGTTTGCATTTAAAATTTTACCACCAAGCAATGTTTCAGCGTTATTTTTATACTCAGTTGAGCAGAGCTCACAGAGTATATTAACTTTGATTGGATAACGGTTGGTTGTACAGGTATAAGGGAATCGAGATAGATATAGACTTCCATATATCAAAATCATCAGTATCGAAAAAAAATTCGATTGAACCATGTCCATCCGTCCGTCCGTCCGTCCGTCCGTCTGTCCGTTAACACGATAACTTGAGTAAATTTTGAGGTATCTTGATGAAATTTGGTATGTAGGTTCCTGGGCACTCATGTCAGATCGCTATTTAAAATTAACGATATCGGACTATAACCGCGCACCCTTTTTCGATATCGAAAATTTCGAAAAATGGAAAAAGTGCGATAATTCATTACCAAAAACGGATTAAACGATGAAACTTGGTAGGTGAGTTGAACTTATGACGACAAATAGAAAAATAGTAAAATTTTGGACAATGGGCGTGGCACCGCCCACTTTTAAAAGAAGGTAATTTAGAAGTTTTGCAAGCTGTAATTTGGCAGTAGTTGAAGATATCATGATGAAATTTGGCAGGAACGTTACTCTTATTACTATATGTATGCTTAATAAAAATTAACAAAATCGGAGAACGACCACGCCCACTTTTTAAAAAAAAAATGTTTAAAGTCAAATTTTAAAAGAAAAGTTAATATCTTTACAGTATATAAGTAAATTGTGTCATCATTTAACTCCAGTAAAGATATGGTTCAACAAAATACAAAAATAAAAGAAAATTTCAAAATGGGCGTGGCTCCGCCCTTTTTCATTTAATTTGTTTATGATACTTTTAATGCCATAAGTCGAACAAAAATGTACCAATCCTTCTTAGATTTGGTAGGGGCATAGATTCTATGACGGTAACTGTTTTCTGTGAAAATAAAAAATCGCCGAAACCCGACTATAACCACGCCCACTTTTTCGATATCGAAAATTACGACAAATGAAAAAATGCCATAATTCTATACCAAATACGAAAAAAGGTAATTTGATTGGTTTATTGACCCAAAATATAACTTTAGAAAAAACTTTGTAAAATGGGTGTGACACCTACCATATTAAGTAAAAGAAAATGAAAAACTTCTACAGGGCGAAATCAACAGCCCTTGGAATCTTGGCAGGAATACTGTTCGTGGTATTGCATACATAAATAAATTAGCAGTACCCGACAGATGATTTTATGGATCACCCTGGTCCACATTTTGGTCGATATCGCGAAAACGCCTTCACATATACATCTAAGGGCCACTCGCTTTTAAAACCCTCATTAATACCTTTAATTTGATACCCATATCGTACAAACAAATTCTAGAGTCACCCCTGGCCCACCGTAATGGCGATATCTCGAAAAGGCGTCCACCCATAGAACTAAGGATTACTCCCTTTTAAAATACTCATTACCACCTTTCATTTGATACCCATATCGTACAAACACATTCTAGAGTCAACCCTGGCCCACCCTAATGGCGATATCTCGAAAAGGCGTCCACCTATATATGCCCACTCCCTCTTAAAATGCTCAGTAACACCTTTCATTTGAATCCCATATCGTACAACACATTCCAGAGTCACCCCTGGTCCACCTTTATGGCGATATCTCGAAACGGCGTTCACCTATGGAACTAAGGGATCACTCCCTTTTAAGATACTCATTAACACCTTTCATTTGATGCCCATATCGTACAAACAAATTCTAGAGTCAGCCCTGGTCCACCTTTATGGCGATATCCCTAAATGGCGTCCATCCATAGAACTATGGCCTACTCTCTCTTAAAATACTTTTTAATACCTTCCATTTGATACACATGTCATACAACCACATTCCAGGGCTACCCTAGGTTCATTTTCCTACATGGTGATTTTTCTTATTTTGTCTCCATAGCTCTCAACTGAGTATGTAATGTTCGGTTACACCCGAACTTAACCTTCCTTACTTGTTGAGGTTAGGTTAAGTTAGGTTAGGTTGAGAGGGCGCGCTTAAAAATTGTTCACTGTGAATGCCCTCAATAAGTGCCGGAAGCTGGCACTTTCGTCGAACAAGATAACTTCCTAGCGAACCAATTCCTTCTCTGCTGAGCTTAAGTAGGCGCGAAAGATCCACCATTCCAACTTCTGCCAGACTGTCCCAAAATCTGAGTGTTCTTGTTTGCAGTCCTCCACATGGGCAGAGAAAATGATGAAGCGACTACCTTTCCCCCTCAAACTAATAGCCTCTGCAGAGCGAGCTTGTGTGCCACTGTCGAAGCATCGCTGCAAAAGCGCAATCCCCTGTGGTGACAGGCGTTAGTACTCTCATTGCATATTGGTTTAGTTTAAGAAGAAAACTCCGTTCTTTCATATTCAAAAATGGCCATAAGGGCTTTGAGGTCTTGCAATCAAACAGGTCGCTCCACAGCAAGTCTGTTGCCCTAATCTTATATATTCTCATTCGCTTATGAATGCGAGTGAAATAACTTTTGCGGATAAGATCTGCGGTCAAAACTATCATCCCAACTTCAGGTTAGAGAAATCGCAAACTATTTAGTCGCTTTAGATAAGTCCTACTTTGATTTTATATGGCCCAGAATGGTTCTTTAAAATCAATATGGAACTTATGGTGTTACTCCAACACGTTTGACAAAGCCAGCAAGCATTGTAGGAGTATCTAAGTCAGATAAAGTAGTACAAAGACAACTGCTATTTGCTCATCACCTATCCTGCTTTCGACAGTCCTCACAAATATTGTGCTCAGCCGGTATTAACTTTACAAAACACCATCTCTTTGCAACATCCCTTTATGGCCGGGAACGCAGTAAAGATTTATGATTCAGCCTGAGCGAAGTCTTTCCAATACTTCTTTGCATTTTGAAAGAATTCTTGATGAATTATTGATCGAGATCGTTACCTTGATCTTTCTTAACGGCTACAATTCTAACCTGAAAGACCATGCAGTAATCTGGCAGCTTGTAGGATTTACACATCAAGCCCGATCCCTTCACAATCATTTAAAGCAAGATTTTCATTAAATTTTTGCAATTTTCTGTTTATATGTATACTAGCAGGGTACCCGGCGTTGTTCGCGTTGGGCAGATACTTATCTAAATAAGAAGGTGTATTTTAACGCATTCCTTCCCGTTACTCAAAGTCAAGCAATCAGTATATAAGATTTTATTGATCTTCTCCAAAATGCATCTCCCAATTTTTCTCATTATTACCCTTTATAATTTCCTTATATGTCCCTCTTCTTTTTTTGCACCCTCCCCTGTCTCCTTTCTTTTTCTTAGATCCTTCGTTCCTCTAATTTATCATTCTTTGCTTTATTTTTAGAATTTTATTTTGTCACACACAATTTGTACGCAAAATCTCATAACTTAGTCAAAATATTTTAGCTGCACAATTTTTGTCTATTCTCTCATATAGACAGTTATTTTTACAATGGAATGCTTAAATGTAATAAAAACTTTTAACTCACTCAATGCAATCGCTTTAACTTTTTGTGAATTCAATGCTATGACCAAACAAAAGTTCTGCACTTATGTACGTACATGGCGCATGAGTAACTTTTGCTGACATACAAAATTTGTCGCACCACCCAGTGGCGCACGTTAAATTGAAAAAAATTTATTTTAAATTCTTAGTTCGGAAATCTGAAAAACCTTCGTCTTGGTCGAAGGAACATATACCCGAAATTTGGTGATAATTGAGGTGTGGGAAATACGTTTCCATAGGGAACACACCAACACACACACACATACAGAATTTGATTTATATATATATATAGAGTTCATGTAGCTTAATTTCCTCTTTTCAAGTACTCACCTTTCTCTTGCAGCTGTTGGCGCTTAACGTCGCCCTTAAGCACTTCAGCTGTGTGAACCAATTCATTGAGTTGTGGCTTTTTCATTTTTAATTCACGTAAAACTTTCTGTAAAAAAAATTAACGAAAAAATATAAAATACGATTAAAATGAGGTCGCTTATGAACAAATACATATACATAACTGTTTATAGTGTATGGATGAGTATCGACATATTGTTCATTCATTTGTCCATAGGTATATCTTAAGCTGTATTCAATACGGTGGACAATGCGAAAGATAAAAATTCATTGAAGTTGTGCAAAATATGAATGTCAATCAAAAAATACAATGTCACCACTTTGGCGTGCACTGGGTGGCAATTTTTTACTGTTGCTGCGAGGCTGAGCGAAAAAAGTAGCATTAAATGCATGAATTGTTTATGTATGAGGTCCGGATATTGGAAAAACATGGAAGATATGCAGATCCTGTAGTTACTTCAACTATTTGTGAACTATCTCGTAACTAGTATGAGTTTCAAGGCCAACTAGTCGGCCAAGTACCCGGTATATGGGAGGTCCGCTCTTGATGTGTGGGAAGTCCGCTCAAAAAGAGATACTTAAAAAGGATTAAGAGTAAAGAGAATAAGAGCAAAAGAAGTTAAGAAGAAGACGGAGAGAAATGGAAATCAAAATAAGATGGAGGACTAGACGGAGAAGAGGAATAGACGCGAATGTAAAGACAATGTCCGACAAGCTTCGTGTGTAAACGGGATATTTTATTTTGGAAAGTTATGGGCATAGCCACGCCTGCCAAAATGGCGACGTAACCGTTGGCGTGACCATAACCGAACAGACAACTGTAACCACAATCATAATCGCAACCAGACGCGCTTAGGCTAACCAAAACCATAGCCGTAATAATAACTAAAACCATAAGTGTGACATTGATGAAACCTACGCCCATTGTCGTATTCGAAACAAAACCGTAGCCGTTATAAATACAATAACTGTGAAATTATAAGTAGCCAAGACCGTAAATGTAATAATAAACAAAAATGGAAGCGTAATCATAACCGTAACCCTAACCCTTATAATCATAACTATCACAATAACGATATCCATAACCATAACCATAACACTTAACACATCCATAACAATTCCCATAAGCATAATCATGACCGTAATTATAACCATAACAATTACTTTAACAAAATTCATAGCCATAGCCATAACTATAGCAATTATCAAAACCATAACCGTAACAGTAAGCATAGCCATAACCATAACCAAAACAATAACCATAACCGTAATCATAACCATTATCATAACTACAACCAGAATCCAAGCCTTACTATAACCGTAAAGTAACGGCCTCCATAATCATAAAACTTAACATTTGTATGTTCCTAGATTCTGGTAATGCTAATGACCCATTAGAAAGCTTTACTCAAGGCTTATTAACCCTCTATTGACCATTTAAATTTTCATTGACCGTTTAAATAAATGATACCCGCTATTTCCTCGGTTAATGTGGGGTCGTCCCGAGATAAGCTGAATAAAGTTGGGGTTATTATATTCTAAAAAAAAGGATTTGAATACCCAGCATTGTATGCAAAACAATTGTGATAACACATACTTCAAAGTTATGCGTAACAATCCGGTATTCGATAACAAACCGATAGCTCGTCGATAACAAAGCGATAATGCGTCGGTTATAAACCGATAACACTTCGGTTATAACCGGTACAAAATGGGCAACACTCCGATAAAAAACCATAAAATTTTTTATATCTAATTGATATTTTTTAGGTAGCTTTTAGAAAATAAACTGATAACTCAACGATAAAAAATCAATAACCTATCGATAAAAAAACTGTTACTTTATTGATAACAAATTTATAACACATCAATACCTCGTCTATAACCAACCGATAAGTAAGAGTAACAAATGGATAAAAACCCGATCACCCGTGGAAAAGAAATAGATAACAAGCTCATTTCCCTTGTTATCGATTACAAACCGTTATCACTTCAATAACGAAACGATAGCACGCCGTTCGATTTCGTTCCGACTCCGACTACGGTTTCGGTTTCTAATTTCTCCTTTCCTGTTCTCTTATTTTCTTTTTCCTTGCTTTTTCCAAATTTTAGCTGAAGGCATCCTACTTTTGAGAGAAATTAGTCTTTTGCACGTGTGCTCCCAGTACAAGGATTTATTTTGAAGGGAATTTTATATCAGTAAAACTATTGTATGGGTATATTGCGTATCACTGTTTTCCTTTCGCTGCGTCCTGAAAAAATGCTAATTTAAACTGAGTAGGCGATTTAAATGTTGCTTCCTGTCTTGACAAACGATAACGAAGCACCAAAAGTCACTAGTGGTACTGGTCTTACTATATATGTAGTGCAGAAGCATTGAAACTATAAAAATCATATGGTTGGCTCTGGTAGTCTTGTAACACAGAAGATGGCACAACCCCTGCATCGGATTATATTCAAACCAAATGCGACAAGGGATGACATGTAATCGTAATAATATAAATTAATTATACGAAGGATTTACGGACTCCTACTTGTTAAAGACGGCTTAAATGAGTATTATTTTGACGCCAACATAGTCCTGCGAATGAAGCCAGATGCTCCAGAGGGTGTACTTATAGGAGCTCGCCAATGGCATTAGAGAAAGTATGAGGCCCTATGGCGAAAGAAAGGACTAGGGGAAAATACCGATTAAAATTCTCTCGGTGTTTCAATATGGCGCCATCTTACCGCTGAAGCGACTTCCGCGATATGTTGGTAAACATCGCTTAAACGGTTAAATCAAATAAATAAGTAAATAAATATATAACTAATCCTAAGAGCAAGGACAGAGTTGGGAAAAAGAGATCAAGTTAGGGTGCATCACTCATACTGATAAGTGGATCTTACAGTTTGTTGAAGCGCTGCAGTATAAACAGAAGCCCCTCAGTGAAACTGCAAACAAGGCAAAGAAAAAGTAGTGGCTTGGAAGTATAATTTTCCGACTTACAGTGAAATAGTCCCAAAAAAGATACCAACTTAATATATCAAGAGTAGATTAGAGTGCTCCAAATTTGAGTAAAAACTAATATAGCTTGAAAATTGCGCCATAAACTCAAGTTTATGGGCCATTTCAGAGTTTACCACAGATAACATGAAAATATCCCGTAAACTCGAATTTGTAGCGCAATGTTAAAGCTATATTAGTTTTTAATTAGATTTTGAACACTCCAATCTTCTCTTGATATATTTAGTTGGTATCCTTTTCGGACTAGTTCACTGCCAGTCGGAAAATTATACTTCCAAACCACTACTTTTTCTTTGCCTTGTTTGCAGTTTCACTGCGTGGTTTCTGTTTATAGTTCACTTATATAATATACATACTTACCTCCTGCTTTTCGATAGCCATTCGCACCGCATCCACATCATCGACAGTAACACTTTGTATTTTTATCATATTTTGTTCCCACGTCAACCAGTCTGATATTTGGAGTACGGATTTATCAAAACTACTTGACAATGCACTACTGCCACTTAATTCGTCGTTATAATCTATTAATAGAAGAGAAAATGGAATATTGGTAAGCTGATAGATATTATTGAAAATGGAATTATGAATATTTGTAGGTGTAAGTATATATTAATAAGTATATTTCTTCTGTACGTGTGTTTGTGACTGAACTCCTTCTAAACGACTGAACCGGTTTTGATGGAGATGAGATAAGATTTACAATTTGTGCCGTTTTCTTTCTTATCTTTCCAGGCAGTGAACCCCTAGTTTATTACTTGATAAACTTTTCTTTCCGGCAAGTGGACCACAGCCCGACCAGGCACCGACCTCTTCTGAAAAATTTAGGTTTTGAAGCCATTTGCTTGAAAACCGATACCTCTTTGACCAGGTTAAGAACATTTTCATTCTGGGAAGTGGAACAGGGACCGACCTATTCTAAAAAATTATATTTAGGGTGCGATATATTTGACATTTAATACAGGAGTTCTTCTTCGTAAAACTTAATATTTGGCACCCTTTCTTTTCGGCAAGGGACCGCGGGTCAATATTTATAAAAATCGTATTTATATTTCGATTTCCTTGAAATTCGGGGCACGGGTACCTTCTTGATTATCTTAATATAACTTTTCTTCCCAAGGAGTTGACGAGGAGTCTACCGATTGTAGTAACTCGTATTAGTGTCTTTAATTAGCTTAATTTGAGAAACTTTCCTTTCCGTGAAGTGGAACCATAACCGACTTATTCGAAAAACAAAAAAAAAAAATATTTATGGTACGATTTGATTGAAAATTCCGGCATAAGGACCAGGCGCATACATATACCCAAAAATCTTATTTATTGTGCGGTTTGCTCGAAATGTTTCGAAAAAGGCAAATATGTGTTAGGGGTTGGAGTTGGAGTTTAACACATATTACATTGAATACGAAACTGTTAAGCGATAACTGCGACAGTTGGGATCCCCAAGGTAGGTCAAGTCCTCCACCACCAGCCTCTTCCACCTCATTGAAGGACCCCTGCTTCCTTCGCTTTCAAACTGTGGCTCGTTGGAAATACTTTCTTGGGCGGAACGTCTTCGCTCATTTGTATAACATGACTTAGCCAGCGAAGCCATTCGCTGCGCTATCTTCTTATCTGCGTAAAACTGATACAGCTCATTAGATATTGTATTCCCCGTTACTTCCCATCGACATCACGGACAGAACTATAAATTTTCCGAAGACATTTTCTCTCGAATACTCCATGATTTCGAGCCATACATCAGGATAGGTATGATGAGCGACTTGTCAAGCATGATTTTGTTCGTCGAGAGAGGACTTTTCAGTTGGCTCCTACTCAGTCCAAAGTAGCATTTGATGGCAAGGGTGATTCTTGCATGTATTTCTGGATGGATGTTGTTGTTTTTGTTACCTAATACTGGTTCACAAATAAACGAAATGCTTTACTATTTGGAAATGTTGGCTGCCGAAATTGACGACGTTGCTAAATCGCGAAGGCGCTGCCCCATTTCTCATACACCATCAAACACATATTTTAGGTTTCTGACTAGAATTAATTTGGATACAAAGCTACATGTTCAAAAAATTTTAAAGATCTCCGAAATAAAAAATTTAAAGTTTTATGTAAAGCCTTTTCGAATTATTAAATGTTTTGGAAAACGTTTTCGACTTTGGTTTGCATAGTTTCAGTTAAAGATGTTTTTTCGTACGAGCCAGACCAATGCGCAACAAACATAAAAGTCTCATATCAAATATCAACAGAAATCAGCTGTTCTATCAATCAAACATATATAAACATACATACGCTTGCGCTGCCATCAGGCGGATGTTAGCAACTGCCGGTAATGCAGTGTTAGTTCTAATCAAATATTCACAATAGTGCCATAGTACAAGTAGATTTCTTCATGTGCTCACAATCGTTTATTTTTAACAAATTATTTTAATAAAATATAGCTAAACAAAAGCACTACGACCAATAATGCCCAAAAGCTCGCTAATAGCACGAATGCCCATCTTTACAACCAAAATTTTATTTATAGATTTGGATTCCAAATAAGAGACAAAAAGCGAACTGTACATAAAAACAGCAATTAGATATAATATATAAGATATATCGAAAGTAAAATAAGAAGAATTTAATTGAACCCCCAGCGGGTAAGGTGGATTAGAATATTTCCGCGATAGGTATGCCTACGAAGAGGTGAAATACACAAATGATTCAAGGGATTATGTATAACAACCCTTTCAATGGATTGAAAGCGCAATTTATAGCTTCTTCAACCAATTATCATCCTTACATACCCGTGACGAATCTTGTTTCTTCAAAAGGCGAGGTTCTGCATAACTCAATTTCCTCATGGAAATAGGGGGTGAGGGGCGAGATGGCCTAGAATGTTCAATGTGGTGATATTAAATGGATCCGAAAATGGTAAGACTTGTACTTTAATGGTGCTTGTTACCGGAATGTACCGGATATATATCCAGCAAAGGACCATCAACATCGATAAAACTCCCTTAAATTTTGGCGAGTGTTCCTAACGCTACCCCAACAACAGGAATTGAATCGACGAAATTTGTTCAAAATAGTCATTGCTTATTTTCGGCTCGCTGCCACATATATTTTTCAAATGAAGTTTAATCTATTCAATTGCATTGATAAAATTTTCTAATTAGTGTACTTTCGCAAATTTAGGTCCGCCCAAAATTAAGCGGATATTGTACAAAAGCAATCAATGTAATTATAATGATTTGACATTCGAGGGTACTTACAATATTGAGGTCAAACTGGCAGATGACATTAAGTAGGCACTTAGCGACAAAAAAAAATGAGATTGAGGAAAAAAGGAATGAGCCTCAAAGAAAAGCTCAAACTGAGATTGTAAATAGAACAAAAGGACTGCAGTTAATGATAGAACTAGCAAAAGAAATTCAGTGTAAAATAAAGAAAATGAAAGAAGTTATTTACAAATGACTAAAAGCACAAAAGCAACGAAAATCATGTTGACCACTTAACTAATTGCATTGAGAATGAGACAGTCAAACAAGAAAAGATGAGGTAAAGAGCAAAGAGGAAGACTTTTACACAATAAGAGAGAAAATGTGTAAAGAAGTTATAGTACCCAAGAGAAAAAAAACTAAATTGATTAGATCCAAGAAAGACTTAATTTCAGTTCAATCAAAAACAAACTTAGAACATACTTCGATCGTCAAACATTTTTAAATCTAGGATTTAAACATTAAACTATGTCTCCAAAATATTTCACTAGTAAGTTGAGAATTAGAAGCTCACTTAAAGGCGAATGAAACACATGGAAGAAAACTTCACAGCTTAAGTCATTTACGCAATCATCATTGACTTTGTTTGCTACAGAAACCAATTGAATGAACCCTTTCACACAGATGCTATTCTTTCCATAGTCCTATATCAGCCTCTCCTTAATGAGTAAATAGATCTAGAGAGAGTATTCAACGTTGTGCTTTCGTTGTGCAATTTGCTACTGAGAGTATATGCGTCACTCTCACTTAATTAAAAATAAATGTAAGGCGCGATAACCTCCGAAGAGATCTAAGGCCGAGCTTCTCTTCCAATTTGCGTCGTGCTCCTCTTGATTTTTCCCTACAAATTTGCCGGACGGGACCTACATGTTTTATGCCGACTCCGAACGGCATCTGCAAGGCAGATGAGTTTTCACCGGGAGCTTTTCATGGCAGAAATACAATCGGAGCGCTTGCCAGGCACTGCCGAGGGGCGACCCCGCTTAGAAAAATTTTCTTCTAATTGAAAAATCTTATTTCTAAAATTTTGATGTTGCTTTGTCCGGGAGTTGAACCCAGGGCATACGGTGTGATAGGCGGAGCACGCTACCATCACACCACGGCGGCCGAATTAAAATAAATGTAAGGCGCGATAACCTCCGAAGAGATCAAAGGCCGAGCTTTTCTTCCAATTTGCGTCGTGCTCCTCTTGATTTTCCCTACAAATTGGACGGACGGGGCCTACATGTTTTATGCCGAGTCCGAACGGCATCTGCAAGGCGGATGAGCTTTCACTGAGAGCTTTTCATGGCAGAAATACATCCGGAGCGCTTGCCAAACACGGCCGAGGGGCAACTCCGCTTAGACAAATTTTCTTCTAATTGAAAAACCTTATTTCTAAAATTTTGATTTTGCTTTGCCCGGGGTGTGAACCCAGGGCATACGGTGTGGTAGGCGGAGCACGCTACCATCACACCACGCTTAATATTCGCTTAATCGCTTAAACAGGTATTTCCGTCCAACAAGGCGCGCCAGATGGTTCTTCTCTGTGCTGACTGGCACCAATTGGCAACACCAAAGAAAATTAAGTCGTTTTCCGCCTGGTCCGTTTAGCAGAGTGGGGGCCGACCTCTTCTTCTGCTTCGGCAGGTGGGTTTTGATAAAAATACTTTCTTAGCCGGTGCATCATATTTCATTCGCTTAACATGACCTAACCAGCGTAGCCGCTGTGTTTCAATTCAATGTAGTACGTTGATGTCTAAGTAAAGCTGTACGAGCTATACTTTCTTCGGCATTCGCCGTCACCAAAGCATAGAGGTCCGTATGTCTTTTAAAGAATTTTTTTTTCTCGAACACTCCCAGAGCCGCCTCATCTGATGTTATCATGGTCCATGCTTCTTCACCATATAACAGGACGGGTACAATAAATGACTTGTAGAGCATGATTCTCATTTGCCGATACACGACTTTACCTTTCCATAGCCTACTCAGTACAAAGTAGCATTTATTAACAATAGCGATTTTTCGCTCGATTTCAAAGCAGATATTGTTGCTTGTGTTAATGCTGGTTCCAAAATAATGACTTCAAAAAAATCGCGCGAAGGAGGTCACCATGTCTGAAGCATCGTTTAGTTTTGAACTCCACAGCCGTATAAGTTTGGTGGAGAAACCAAATTTAGACATAGCGGCATATAGGCAGCTCCTTTTCGTGCTGTCGAAGGCGGTTCTGAAATCGTCGAAGGGATAATGTGTGCCGATTCTTTTTTCGCGGGTTTTTTCCTAGATTTGTCGCATTTTGGAAATATGGTCGATGGTGGATTTACCAGGTCTGAAGCCACACTGATAAGGTCCAATCAGCCAATTATGGGTGGACTGTAATCTTTCTCACAATACGCTTCACAGGACCTGTTATGCGACACTAAGAAGGCGGGTTTCGCAATAGTTGGCGCAGTTTGCAGGATCCCCTTCTTGTTGACTGAGCAAAGAACACTTAAACTCCAATCATCAGGCATACACTCGTCCTAGCATATTCTGCATAGACGTTGATGCATGCACCTCAGCAACTCATCGTGATCATATTTTAATAGCCCCGCAGACAATCCATCAACGCCCATGACCTTGTGGTTTTTTCATTTGGTTATCGCTATTCCTTCTTCATCATAGTCCTTGTAGGGAAACATTTATTCCTTCATTATCGACTGTGGGCTATTGCGCATCATCCCTGTGCGGTACATCGCTGTCACCATTTAGGAGAGCAGAAAATTAGTCTAGGTACTCTCTGGACATCAGTTAAAAGGTCGCCGTTTTCGTTCTTTCAGGAGTTTGCTAGCAGCTCAAGCTATTCGTACTCACGCCTTTCTGTCCCTGATTTCTTCTTATAGTTTCTCTTTCTTGCTCGCGGTAGCGTTCACATATTCCTTTTGTTGCATTCGCTTTTAAGGTAGTCCTATAGCCAGCGTCTCTTCCTTCGGTTGCAACGCTACATTTTCCATCGTACCAGTTGTGTCTCTATGGTCTTGACAGCTTTATAGAGATGCTCCCACTGCTTCTGCATTCCTTCGTGTTAAGTTGTGGTCTTAGTGTGCAGGTGTGAGGGTCGAGTTGCCAAATCATTGTCAGTCTGCTGCAATTGTTGCCTGCGTCAGACGCACCCTGGCAATATTTGTGCTAATCTTGTGAAAAATCAAGAACATTTTGATAGAAAATCGATAAGCTCTTGATAACAAATGAATAGCTTGTCGATAACAAATCGATATCACACTGATAGCAACTTGGTAACACTCCGATAGAAAATCGTTAACTTTTTGATCGATAACCTTTCCATAACAAATCGATGATTTTTAATTACATTTCGATAACTTTTCAATGATCAAACCATATCTTTTCAGTAAAAAATTGAAAACTTTGCTACTAAATTTATTGGGCTCATGAAATCAATGTTTTTATGGTACAATGAGCTTTGAGACGAACTTTCATACCGGTTGTATGGATTTTGTTATAGCGATAAAGATACTGTCTGAACGTTCAGGAGAATGTTATCGTCGTTGATGGTATTTTGCCGGATGTAGATGCGTTTCGATAACAAACACCATTAAGGTACTAGCCAACCCCATCGGGCACGATTTAATATGACCCCATTGAACGTTCTAGGCCACCCCGCCAGAGCCACGCCTGCTAAATATAAATATAATATATTCATATTTGATACAGGATACGCCTCGCCTAGGTGAGATTGACAATTTGATTATGAAAGCTGTGAATTGCTTTCTCAACCGCTTGAGTCGCTTGGCTTGTCTGGTCATCCCTTGCCTACTTACGAAGGTTTTCTTTGCATATCGCAAATGCTTTGTACTTCAGTTAACATTAGCTTCATTACTTTTCTCTAGAGTAGCCTCTCTTAAGTAGTTACAATAGGCTTACTTCACGTTAAGTATTCCAAAAAAGAAATTTTAGAAGTCATAAGCATTGAAGTGCTAGAGGAATCCCACGCTCAAACATAAAGTAAGAGTAGAAAGCTCGACTCTTTAGTCAACGACAACTGACATCATCTGAAAGCATAAACAAAAGAAAAACCATTGAAAAAACAACAACTGCAGTAGAAAGTAAGCCGATAAATTGTTTTTCAAGTAGGGTGAAAGTTTGTTGTCCTCACAGCTATTGTCTCATACATTCATACATTATTGGTCTTGCCGCAATTGTTGTCCTTTCGAGTACAGCATCTATTTGTCGCCAGCAACGCAAATTGTGAAATTGTAGCAACAGCAATTATTACTGCCAGCGATGTGCCACTTTTTTTCACTGAAATTACATACACATCTCGAAATTGTACGAATGAATGAATATCTGTATGTAAAGCTAGTGAAAGGACGACACAGCACAAATTTAGCTATGCGCTGTGACGAGTGTTGAACTAACTAGCTCTGTCGGGTACTGCAAGATGATTCCCTATGCTACTTTCGTCCAACTGTCATCATTCTGCCGGCTGCTTACTATGTTACGCTGTAGTGCGACAAACGTGTGGCCCACTTTTAACGGCTTCAGATCATCCTATCCTAGAAGTAATATCCGAAGCTTCTCTTCTCTGCTGGAGTGACTGAGGGCTACTTAAGACTTTGCAAAACCCATCTCATAATTCTTTTCTGAAATCTGTCATTATTGGGTAACTCACGAGTTCTGATATTAAAGCGGCTCAGCAGCGGTTATTGGAGTTTGTTTTGAAATACTTTTTCTGATCTTGGGGCATTTATTCTGCAACGAGCCGGACCCGTGCGCATCTTACGCAACCAATATAAAAGTCTCTTATCAAATATCAACAGAAATCAGCTGTTTTATCAAACAATTAAAACTTACAGCTTGCGCTGCCATCTGGCGTATAGTAGCAACTGCCGGTAATGCAGAGCAAATTTTCACAATAGTGCCATAGTATAAACAGATTTCTTTGTGTGCTCACAATCGTTTATTTTTAACAAATTATTTTAATAAAATATAGCTAAACAAAGCACTATGACCAAAATTGCCCAAAGCTCGCTAATAGCCCGAATCTCCATCTTTACTAGCAAAACTTTATTTATAGATTTGGATTCCAAATAAGAGCGAAAGAGGACCCGTACATAAAAAAGCAATTAGCTATAATATTCTACAATTCGAGGCTCATTCCAATGTAACGGACATCTATTCAAAAGACCCTTGTCTCAGAGAACGGTTCCTTAGTTCTGTGAATCATCACAAAACAAAACAAAAAAAAAAACACATACAAACCATTACGCCTAGTTTACATGCTTTAGCAATAATTGTTGTTGTCTGTTGGCGCATTGTTGTTATATCAAATTGTTGCTGTGGTTATTCGGCTCTGAAGTGGTGGCTTTGGTCGCATTTACATTTAAGAATACATGCAAAATTATTGCCTCTCATTGCCTTTTTCTGTGGAAGTTTTGGTTTATTTGTTTGGTTGTGTGTGGGGGGGGGGGGGGGGGGGGGGGGGGGGTGATAGGATGCAGCAGATGCAGCATTTCCGGAATGAAAGAATTCAATATTACAATTTTAAAATCGGACAGTGGCAGCTGGAATTTGCAATAAGTTAAGGAATGCGTTGATGTTATTGGGGATGGCCAGCTAAGTGGGTTGAAAAGGTGATGCCTGCAAAATTTTACTGTTAATTTTAAAATATGGAGAATATTTTGGAGTGTAAATGTTGGGCTCTTAGAAGCAAAGTGTCGATTTGGTATATGAAAAAAATATATATATTTGAAATAATAGGGAGGGGGAATTTAAGAAAAAGGGCTTGCTTTCATTTTTGTGATAATTTTGTTTTGGCGTTTTTGTCTTGGACTTGTCTTTAGCTTTGTCTTTGTCATTGTCTTTGTCTTAGTCTTACTCTTAGTCTTGGTCTGGTTCTTGGTCTGGTTCTTGATCCTAATCTTGGTCTTGGTCTTGGACTTGGTCTTAGTCTAGATGTTGATTTTGGTCGTAGTCTTAGTCTTGGTCTTGGTTCTGGTCTTGTCCTTGGTCTCTATCTTGACTTTGGTCTTGGTTTTGGTCTTTGACTTTGTACTGGTCTTGCCTTAGTCTTAATCTTGGTTTTGATTTTGGTCTTGGTTCTGGTCTTGTTCTTGGTCTTGGTCTTAATCTAGGATCTAGGTCTTTCTGTTAGTTCTGGTCTTGCTCTTGGTCTATATCTTGAATTTCGTCTTGGTTTAGGTGTTGGTCGTGGTCCTGGTCTTGCTCCTGGTGTTGGTCGTAGTCTTGGTTTTGGTCTGGGTCTTGATCCTGGTGTTGGTCTTGGTCTTAGTCTCAGTCTTGGTCCAGGTCATGGTCTTGATCCTGGTGTAGGTATTGGTCTTAGTCTCAGTTTTGGTCTAGGTCTTGTTCTTTTTTTGGTCTTGCTTTTGGTATTACACTTGGTCTTGGTTTTGGTCTTGGTTGTAGCCTTAATCTAGGTCTTGCTCTTTGTCTTGGTGTTGGCGTTGGTCTTGGTCTTACACTTGGTCTTGGTGTTGGTGTTGGTCTTGGTCTTGGTCTTGTTCTTGTTCTTGTTCTTGGTCTTGGCCACGGTCCTAATCTATGTCTTGGTCTTCGTCCGGGTCGAATTCTTGGCCTTGCTCTTGGCCTAGGTCTTGGACTTAGTCATACTCTATATCTTGATTTTGGTCTTCGTCCGGGTCTAGTTCTCAGCCTTGGTATTTCTCTAGATCTTGGTCTAAGTTTTGGTCTATATACCTTCTTATACGCTGCAGAAACCTGGGCGGACGCAATGAAATACCCACACAGACCGAATCGCCCTCACCTCGGGGCGCTGTGAATAGCTTTGGCTTACCGCACAGCCTCACCTAAAGCTGTCCGGGTCATTGCGGGAACGATACCGTTATATTTTCTCGCTGGGGATATAAAAGCAATATACAACAGCGGATCGCATGCAAGAAGCGTTGCTGTTGCCATTCAGGCGCGAAAAGACTCGATTCAACGCTGGCAAATACAGTGGAGCAACAGCACTGTAGTGAGGGTTACCAGGGAACTACTCAATTCCTGAACTGAACCCATGGTTGAGGCGACCACACGAAGAGGTCGAATTTTAGCTGACTCTGTTTCTAACCGGTTACTCCGTAAGTATCTGCACATAATAGGCAAAGTTGAAAACGCTAACTGTCTGTACTGTGAAAAACAAGACGATGTACGCCACACCTACTTCGAATGCCAGCACTTCGCCGAATAGCGATGGAAAGGAGTAGAGATACGTGCCGTCCTTTCATCGGGCAGTAGCCATAGAGCTCACGTAGCTCGCATCCGTACCCGAAGCACTGCTCAAAATAGTCCCAAATACGAGGAATTTGGCGGGACGTGGCAGATAAGGTATTTGGTTGGTAGCCCATCATGGGAGAGGGGAGTCCTACAATAGGAGAGTCTCGCAGTGAGGCTTAAATATCCCGGTCAGTGCACAAAGCATTTCTTCATTTCTTAAAACTCAAAAGAGAAAACCTGTTAAAAACCAAACCAAAATAACCTCCCTTCAAGAATTGCTAGTCAAAATCATATCACTATCAGTTTTTTCCAATCTTCGCGCAAATTGTTTCTGTCAAAATAAAGCTGTTTTTGTCATGATAAGCATTTTTGTTTATACCAAGTACCTACGAAAAGGCACCCACACATTCACATTTACCTTAGTACTTAGATTTAACCGTATCACGAAAATCTAAGCACGCCGTCCCCACGGAAACGTCATGCTTTTGAATTGAATATATGGTCACCATAATGTTTTTATTTTTTATATTTTGCCGTATTTCTATCTCTTTATGCCGGATCAGAAAACAAATTGATTCGAGTATTCATTCAACTTAAGTTGATCGTTCTACGGCCGCCGTGGTGTGATGGTAGCGTGCTCCGCCTGCAACACGGAAGATCCTGGGTTCACGCCCCGGGTACAGTATCTAATATAAAAATCTTAGAAAAAAATTAAAAGAAAACTTTTCTAAGCGGGGTCGCCCCTCGGCAGTATTTGGCAAGCACTCCGAGTGTATTTCTGCCATGAAAAGCTCTCAATGAAAACTCATCTGCCTTGCACATGCCGGCATAAAACAAGGAGGTCCTGTCCGACCACTTTTTATGAAAAATTAAAAAAGGACTACGACGCAAATTGGAAGAGAAACTCGGTCTAAAATCTCTTCGGATGTTATCGCGCCTTACATTTATTTTTTTATTTAATTATAGAGCGACAGTTATGGTGACCACAAATTTGCTTTAACTTTATTAAAATAAACTTTATTTAAGGGTGTACTAGAGCCCCTTTCGCTAAATTGACTTGAATTTCAAGCTAATTATAAACTTGCATTGAGAAACTAGCGCCTTAGAGACAAACTATCGATAATATTGTGACGAATATTAGTAACGCTAACCTGATCCTAGTATCACTAAGCTGATACTAAGCAGCCACTGGTATATACGTAAACAGATCAATCATCCTTTACACACATATGTACGTACAAAGCAACGAAGAGATACTCGCAAACACATGTAATCATCAGCCGAAGTAGTACACGCGCATACACCCGCATATGGCTATAAGATAAACCTAAACTACAAATAGGTATACATGTATATAGCTAATAACCAAGCAAGGGATACAATTGTTCTGGAATACAGTTTCGCGAAATGACTAGACCTTAAGAGAAATGGATGAACGAGAAAACGGAGAGTATAAAAGCAACGCAAGCTGAGGAATCAGTAATCGGTTTTCACTTAAGCACGCTATTGGTTGTGAAGTATAAGTGTTATTGTGAAGTACTTTCAAAGTAGTCTAATAGAGACCATTTTGCATTATTGAATATTGGAGTTATTTATTCAACAGTTTAGAGATTCGAACGTTAGCAGAAGGTTTAGACTAAGCGGAATTTCCCAAAATTCGTTACAATATGTATCTATATTAAGTGAAAGAAATATATGTATCTCTGGACTACGCCATATATTTTTGGAATAAACGATACGGTCTTATATAAACACGTGCGTGCCCTTAGGACCTAACATACATAAATACAGACATTTATCCTTTATCTTCACATCACAATGTTCACAGTCGGTGCGGTAAAGCAAAGCTTTGAAATAAAGGTCCAAACATATGACAACTCACTATGAGCTGACCACAACGCTACTCTGTTAACAGCAAATAAATATCTGCTCAATATGTGCGCTAGGATCGTAGGCAAAAATTACTTATGAGGGGGTGATTCACTCATTCAAAAAAACAACTACTTGTTTAAATTGAAGAAATTGTATCAATTTGTTACCGGAATGTTAAGGCCTCGAGGCAGCTTGAGTGAAGGCCTTATGACCACAGCAATACAGCGCCATCTAATATTGGGCAAACGGAATATATGGTCCCGTGTCTGAATTTCGAAAGAAATATTGGGGCCACAATTGAGCGGGAGGGCTGGTTCCGGGGTGCAGAAATGGCAGAACATAATATACATGTGTACACCTGTTCAGAAATACTATGTCTATTCAGAAATAAAAAGATCTGACAGGCTGCCAGATTACTGCAGCGTTTTCAGGCGGAAATAAAGCAGTGAAGAAAGCAGCAGAAATTCTGGATTAAGCGTGATTAAGCTGCAGTTGCGTCAATATATATATCGATAGTCAGGCCGCGATTAAGGCAATAATCTCACACAGTACTTCATCAAGAAGTGTTCTGGAATGCAAAAAAGCATTGGAAAAACTCAGGCTCAGGCCCGACCATACATCCTAACTGGGATCCTGGTCATAAAGCGATAGAAGGCAACGAAAAGGCCGATGAGTTAGAAAAGGAGGGTGAAACATTCGCTGAGTCGACGATAGACATCCCAAACCGTTTTTGAGAAATCAAATGTAGACAAGAGTTGCATATTATCCATCAAGCAGAAAAGGCGTGAAAAAAGCGCGGGGCTGTAAAATTTCTAAGATCATGTGCAAAGCCTACAATATTAGGCTCACAAAGTGGCTCATATGTCTGAAGAGGGAAGACTTCTGGCTCACGACGGTCATACTAACTACACAGTAGTAACAGCAAGTGTAGGAAATGTGAGCTGCAGGAAGAAATGGTTGAGCACGTTCTGTGTTCATATCTTGCGCTCGCCATTTCAAGGCTCCAGTTATTTGCGCGGCCGAGCGGAGTTGCCAGATATCGAGGCAGCACTTAAGCAGGGTCTTAGAAAACTGCTAGTATTTGCCAAGAGGGCGGAGTTATTCTATAACATATGTCCTAGCACCTGATTGTGGCTGTTCCTTTTGGTCGTCAAACCAATTCTGTTAACCCTATGGACACATTCAGTCTATGTGAGGTCTTTATTTACGGGCCAATTCAACCTAACCTAACCAAATTGTTAACGATTTGTAATCGATTTGTTGTTGGTGTGCTATCGACGATGTATGGATGAGTTATCGATTTGTTATTACTTACTTACTTACTTAATTGGCGCTTAACCGTCTAAACGGTTATGGCCGTCCAACAAGGCGCGCCAGTCGCTCCTTCGCTCCGCCAACCGGCGCCAATTGGTCACACCAAGGGAGTTTAAATCGTTTTCCACCTGGTCCTTCCAATGAAGTGGGGGCCGCCCTCTACCTCTGCCGCCATAGGCGGGTTCCGATAGAAACACTTTCTTCGCCGGAGCATTATCTTTCATTCGCATAATATGGCCTAGCCAGCGCAGCCGCTGCGTTTTAATTAGCTGGACTATGTTGATGTCTGCGTATAGCTCGTACGGCTCATCATTAAATCTTCTTCGGTACTCGCCATCGCCAACGCGTAGAGGTCCATAAATCTTTCGAAGAACTTTTCTCTCGAACACTCCCAAAGCCGCTTCATCTGCCGTTGTCATGGTCCAATTTGTTATTACGGTGTTATAAACTTGTTATCGTTAACAAAGTTTATCGATGAGTAATCGAATTATTTTAACGACTAGTTATCGGTTACTAATCGTAAAGTTATCAATAAAATAAAATGTCAAAGAGTTATCGATTTACTATCAAAAAGGATTTGATTCGCTATAAATGTGTTACCAGTTGGTTATTTGCTTGCTCTGATTTATTTCAAAAATTATCGATTTGTTATCGAAAAATTATCGATTTATCAGCGGGGTGTTTCCAATTTGTTATCGGTGCGTGACCGATTTGTTATCCACCACTCGTTGGTTTGGTATAAAACATATTCCGATACAAATTCCATACAATATGCAACACATCGATAACAAACCGTTAACGAACTGTTTACTCGAATTCAATTTCGCCTTCGATAATAAGCCGAAAATAAAACAATAACTTATCGGTATCGATGGTTAGGCGGTAAAGTTACCTGCGCTTTGTTTTGACTTCAACCTCGGAATATATTGGCATTTAAATGGGCGCAATTAACGACAACCACGCCCCCTTTTTCGATATCAAAAATTTCAAAAAATGGAACGATTGGGACAATGCGTTAACAAATACTGATAAAGTGATGAAACTTGGCCAGTAGATTAACTTTTGCCGTTTTTTTTTCAAGCTATTGGAAATAACCGCTAGGTAGATTAGCGAATTGCATAGCAACAACACAAAGTAAGCTAGTTCGGTTGGCTAAGCGGTTTAAGATGAAATCACTCCAGCAACAATCGACCAAAAAAGGGCACTATTGTGAACGAGCAGCAATTGTAATGTGCAGATAAACGAAAATAAAAGGTTTGCGGCAGTGTGACATACATACAAACGAACACACGCATTCCATGTATTTAGTTTTTGTAATAATCTAGTTCAGTGCGCAAATCGTAGTGCCAAAAGTTCAAATGAAAAGCAGCTAAAACAAGTAAGGAAGGCTAAGTTCGAGTGAAACCGAACATTACATACCCAGCTGTACACTTGAAATGCTGTTGTTGTTTGTTTTGTGTGCTTAATAGTGTTACAAGGCTGCAAAATAATACTGAACAAATTTTTCTTCGAGTTATGGCTCCCGAAACATAGAAAATTGCTTGGTCATAAAAGGGGCGGTGCCACGCCCATTTTTCAAAATTTGAAGTTTTTCCTATTTATATAAATCCACTTGGGAAATGAAATACCATTGATAAAAAGCTTTTTTTTGCAAAGATATAGCTTATTTTATTCGTCCACGACCCTTTTAAAAAACTTTTATATAAAAGTGAACGTGTTCCTTAACCGATTTCGGTAATTCTTCTTCAAAGCATTCCTTATAGTAAAGGCAACCTCTCTGCCGAATTTTGTTACGTTAGGTTTAACGATTTTTGATTTATGATTATTAATATTTGCAAAATTGATTTTATCACAAAAGGGCGGTGGCACGCCCATTTTAAACAATTTTTCCAAATTTTTATCAAGAGTGTCAATATCAGTCCACACGTCAAACTTCAATATTCTAAGTGTATTATTTACTAAATAATCAGGTTTTTGTGTTTTCCAAAATGTTATATATATAAAAAGTGGGCGTGGTTATCATTCGATTTCGCTCATTTTCAATACAAATCTAGTCTGGGTCCAGATAATACAGATAAGCTTCACCAAATTTGGTGAAGATATCTTAATATTTACTCAAGTTATCGTGTTAACGGACAGACGGACGGGCATGGCTCAATCAATTTTTTTCTATACTGATGATTTTGATATATGGAAGTTAGATGGATGGATTTTGTCCCGTCAGTAGTATAGAAAAACGTAATCTACGGATGATTCTAAGAAAAATTGCTGAAGACCCCATAGCCCTAAGTCCGGTTTCGAGGTCCCGACTTTTGCAAAATAGATATTTTGAATTTGAATGTAGGGTTTGGCCAAAAAATCTTCATAGCTTCTGATAGAATTATAGGACAAATATCATATTGGGCTTACTTTAAATGTATTTTGCGTACCCTCTAGAACGTATTGTTTAGATGAAATTGTATGTAAGGAGGGTGTCATCTCTCTATACACTGTAAGGGTCCAAGGGTCATATTCGAACAGCTTGAAGTTGCCGTCTCAATGTGCATATATTCCAAACTAAGCTATACTCTTTCAACCAGAGCAATTAGGAATAGAAAAGGCCTAATGCTTCCTCTTCGAGAACTCTGTAAACGCTCGAGAGGTATGTATGTATATTCTCAGACAGTCAAGTAGCGCTCATGGCATTGAATTCAGCTTATAGGTCCTTCAAGGCGATAACTGTAAATATGTGCTGGGCAATGCAGCACACTTAACGACCATTACTCACACATGGGAACCAGGTCAGACGAATATAGTTGGTAAAATAAGCGGTTTAACTGGCAAGTCGCTGTCCGCTTGCATCAATAAAAATTTACATTCTTAGCTGTCTCAAGTAAACCGCTATTCAAAATTAATACCCTGCGGACTCATGTAGGAGGATCGCCAAATGAAGTTGACTGAACTGCATCTAAATACATAAAAAGATGACTTACTCCGGACACTGGTCATTTACGCGCAAAAAAAAATTGGCTCCGCTATAACGACATGTACAGGAGTTGCAACCAAGAAGGTTATAAAGCAATGGTCACCCATTTCCTCTGCGAATGTTTAGCCTTGGCATATTTCAAGTTCTGGTTTCGTGATGTGCGATCTAAGAGAGGTATCAAAATACATGACATCAACAGGTTTATTGAACTAATAAAATGGTTCTAGTAAAAACAAGCTCATTTCACACTAATTTAGTGTATTGTGGCGAATGTTGACATCACTATGCTGTAAGTAAATAAGCACAATAACAAAAACAGCAAGCAAAGACAATTACGAATAAGGCAACGAAGAACATTCCACACACATAACCAGCAGCTCGAAGCGAAGAGATATTTCACATACATATATGTAGTATGTAGTTAAAAGCAGAAGTTGTACTGACACATTAATATGGCTAGAATAAAAGCATAATCTACAAATATACACGTATATAGCTGGGTAACCAAGCATGAGATACAACTGTTCTCGACCATATGTTCGCGAAATGACTAGACCTTAGGAGAAATGGGCGAATGAGAAAACTAAGAGTATAAAAGCACCGCAAGCTAAGGAATCAGTAATCAGTTTGATTAAAACACGCTTTTGTGAAATACGTGATATTGAAGTATAATTTTACTGCTGCAAAAGTAGTCTATAAAAAGACCACTTTGCAATACTGAATATTGGAGCTATTTATTTTATTATCAGAAACTCCCCAAAATTCGATACAGTACGTACATGACTTCTAATTGGTTCCAGGAGAAAGAAAACAACAACCACAACAGCAAAGGAGAGAAAAAACAACAACAAGGAGATAGTCCATCACAATAGTGCCTAGAGCGCTTCTTGGACCCGTTATCACCGGCCGGTCAGCACAGCAACCAACCAACTATAATTCACTATTCAGCTAAAAAACTTTTCTGCTGTATGTATATCCGGTTAAGTAGCTCCAAAAGTATGTAATAATCAAGCCAAGTAAAAAATCACAATACGTGTTAATGTGAAATGTGACAAACTATAACTCATTAAGAATTCCTTAACCACGCCTTTGGCAGGTACATAAATATTTATATACATCTGGTCAGCAAATAAAATATATTTAGATAACATTGTAGCAAAGAAAACATATTTACAAATTACATAGTTTACGAAGCGTAATCAGGCAGCAATAGAAGATAAAAAATAGAATAATATTAGCAAGAAAGAAAAAAAGGAAAAAACACATATCAATCATAGTATCACAAACAAATAAAGGAAACCGTAAAAAAATACACATTACCACTACCGCGGTAAAAGCAGCCAACTTTGTTTATCAAAGTTTAGATGTAGGAAGTAGAAAAAACCATTGTACGAAATTTACGCAAATCCTATACAATTTCAAAGTGCATATAAATGATGTGTATGGATTTGACTGATATTCAGATGTAATGGAACTTGGAATGTTTCATTATAATTTTCATGAAAATGAAATGGTATATTAACTTCGTCACGAATCTCAAAATTATAAGTCCTTAAAGGAAAACAGATTGAACCACCAATAAGTATACCGAAATGATCAGGATGAAGAGCGGAGTTGATTTAGCCATGTCCGTCTGTCCATCTGTCTGTTTGTATGCAACCAAGTCCCTCAATTTTTGAGATATCTTGATAAAATTTGGTGAGCGGATATATTTAGGTGTCCGATTAGACTTTTGTCGGAGCCGGCCGAATCGGACCACTATAGCATATATCCCCATACAACCGATTTTTCAAAAAAAAAGGATTTTTGTCGTATTTTCCTCATTTAATCAGATTGAAGCTTCAAACTTCACCCTATATGCTTTCATATATTGCACATATTGTCGTCTGAAAAAATGGATGAGATCGGTATATATAGCATATATCCCCAACGCCGGTTGTTCAGATAAGAAGCTTTTCGTAATTTCTGCCCCATTTTAACAGCTAGAAGCTTCAAAGGACGCTTACGTATATAGCATGTATTGTTGCCTGAAAAAATCATGGAGATCGGTCGTATATATTATATGTATCCCATATAACCGATTGTTCAGCTAAGAAGCTGGAGATCGGTCGTATATATTAAATGTATCCCATATAACCGATTGTTCAGCTAAGAAGCTTTTCGTAATTTCTACACAAGACCACAAAAACGTGAAACTCACACAAACTACCTACCTATTTTTATACTCAGCTGAGAAGAGCTCACAGAGTATATTAATTTTAGTTGCATAACGGTAATCCGTAACAGCATAAACTAATCGAGATTGATATAGACTTCTATATATCAAAATGATCTGGGCGAAAAAAAAAATTCATTTGGCCATGTCCGTTCGTCCGTCCGTCTGTCCGTTAACACGATGACTTGAGTAAATTTTGAGGTATCTTGATGAAATGTAGGTTCCTGGTGCGATAATTCGTTACCAAAAACTGATAAAGCGATGAAACTTGGTAGGTGGCTTGACCTTATGACGCAGAATAGAAAATTGGTAAAATTTTGAACAATGGGCGTGGCGCCGCCCACTTTTAAAAGAAGGTAATTTAAAAGTTTTGCAAGCTGTTATTTGACAGTCGTTGAAGATATCATGATGAAATTTGGCAGGAAGGTTACGCCTGTTACTTTATGTATGCTTAATAAAAATTAGCAAAATCGGAGAACGACCACACCAACTTTAGAAAAAAAATGTAAGTCAAATTTTAACAAAAAATTTATTATCTTTACGGTATATAAGTAAATTATGTCAACATTCAACTCCAGTAATGATATGGTGCAACAAAATACAAAAATAAAAGAAAATTTCAAAATGGGCGTGGCTCCGCCCTTTTTCATTTAATATGTCTAGGATACTTTTAATGCCATAAGTCGACCAAAAATGTACCAATCCTTGTTAAATTTGGTAGGGGCTAGGACGATAACTGTTTTCTGTGAAAATTTCGCCCTTTCTCGCCCGGTTAAAGCTACGCTCAGTTTTTATACACAGTCGACCGTCTGTCCTTCCGCTCGTCCCTTAACACGATAACTTGAGGAAAAATCGATATATCTTTACTAAACTTAGTTCACGTATTTATCTGAACTCATTTTATCTTGGTTTTAAAAAATGGTAGAAATCCGACTATGACCACGCCCACTTTTTCGATATCGAAAATTTCGCGTAAATGAAAAAAATGCCATAATTCTATACCAAATACGAAAAAAGGGATGAAACATGGTGATTGGATTGGCGTTTTGACGCAAAATATAATTTTGGAAAAAACTTTGTAAAATGGGTGTGACACCTACCATATTAAGTAGAAGAAAATGAAAAAGTTCTGCAGGGCGAAATCAAAAGCCCTTGGAATCATCGCAGGAATAATGTTCGTGTTATTACATATATAAATAAATTAGCGGTACCCGACAGATGATATTCTGGGTCAACCTGGTCCATATCTTGATCGATATCTCGAAACCGCCTTCACATATACAACTAAGGGCCACACCCTTATAAAACCTTCATTAATACTATTCATTTGATACCCATATCGTACAAACAAATTCTAGAGTCACCCCTGGTCCACCTTTATGGCGATATCTCGAAAAGGCGTCCACCTATAGAACTATGGTCCACTCCCTTCTAAAGTACTCTTTAGTACCTTTCATTTGATACACATGTCATACAAACACATTCCAGGGTTACCCCAGGTTAATATTACTACATGGTTCGAACTTAGCCTTCCTTACATGTTTATTTTATATTTATCTTAAAAATCGATTAGGTATGTACATCTGCTCACTATATATTTCATATCTTATAAAGCCGATTATTTGGATATTAAGAATGGGATAAGATTATTGTTCAGCCCCAGTCATAAAAGGCATGAAGTCTTCGGCAAAGCCGAATTCAGTCCCGTCCTTACTTGTTTTTATTTAGTTTATGAATTGGATTTGCTCAAATGTTGAGGTATGCTCAGTCGACCCAGATTCGGGTGGATGTCCTACTTCCTTCACCTAACTCAAAATACAGTAAAATAATGTGAGCTGCCGCCGTGAAGTGGTGGAAGCTTGCTCCCACTACCACACCGCAGATACTGGCTTCACGTCTCATGCAAAGCAACATCAGAGATTTGGAAACAAGTTTCTTTCAATTAGAAACACATGTACGTCCCATATCGCCAATTTGTAGAAACAATTAAAAAGCAGCACGACGCAGAACGCAGCTGTAAAACCAGAATTTCCACAAACTTAAATACTTTTGAGAGAGAGAGAGAGAGAGAGAGAGAGAGAGAGAGAGAGAGTAGGAAAGCAGCTTCTGGTAAGTAACGTCGCCGAGGTAGTTGCAATATAAATACGGTGACGGTTTTCGACAGAGAGAGACAGAGTACTGGGCAACGGTGGTTTAAATTACGGTGAAGCACGGTTCGATGATATGAACGACGTTGGTCTTCACCAAAGAGTTATGACGTTGGAATTAGTAATGGTGACGCTACGAGAGAGGATGTTAACGATGGTGGCTCACATTATAGTGATGATGTTGGCGGTAATGATCTAGACTCAGGAGCCGCATATCCAAGGATCGAGGAAGGCGATGCTAGTTCTACCTACGAGGAAGTGTCATTAGTTATTTGAACTACTGGCTATTTTTACAAGACTAAATACGATGGTTCCACACGTGTAGTGGAGGACCGGTCTTATGCCAATAGCGACTTGGTGAACAGCCTCTATTACCTGTGAGGAATGCTCGCGCTTTCGTCTCTCTCACATAGCAGGGGATACTGTTGACCGAAGTCAACATTGATAAGAAGCGTCCTGCCATTTAAGAGAGACTCTAAACTGAATATGTCAACCCTGGCATTCTATCAAGGTAGTAGGGGAGTCCGCTCCACCATCCACTAACCCGAACAGAATTATCGTGCATTACCTTTCTTCTGCGTACCAGAGGAGGCAAATACCTTCTTACTCAGAATAAGTTTCGTTAAAAGTTGGGCTTCCCTATGACGGTGCAGACGTGGTAAGCAACCCCCTCTGGCCGAAACGAAATTCCTTGCCAGCTAACGCAGCAGCTGGCAGCCACTTCACTCACCTACGAGAAAGTGTCCCTAATGAATTTTAGTTTGATATCTTGTACATTGCCCCCTATAAATGAATTGAGAATTGGTTCATATTGCATTACAGCGAATGAAATTCTCAACCTGTTGCTTGTGCATAGTCGTCAGAATGCACAGCAGTTTCACGGTGGTTGCTGTATAGATATGAATGCAGTGGATATATATGTATGTTGGTTGGTATGCTTACATATGTACGTAGTGTGAGGGATGGGTCAAAAGTTCTAGCAATTTGAATGAATTAAGACGGCATATATAGAAATTTTAAAACAATCCCAGAGCACAAATCAGTAGTTTTATCAGAGTTGGAATGAGAAACTTTTACCGCGGAGACGAAAAACAAAATATGTACATATATACATATAAAGGTATAAGGGTAGATATATATGCAAGCAATATTTATGCTCTATCACTGCTTACATTTAGGTGCATGACCAATGATTTCCTCAAATGTATTTTGTCACATATATGGTGACGGACAAAAATTCGATTTAGTTTTACTGGTAGTGGGGTAATAGATTAAGCACCCATACATATATATATATATATATCATAAATAGACAACTACATCCACCATGGATGTCCTATCTTAAATAAGTTGTAAAATTTTGGACTTAAATATACCGGTCTCAAACTAGTTCAAATAAAGTCAAAACAATTTGCGTATATATTCTGAATGGGAGAGGGCGTGGCTTTTAATCTCTGCGCTCGAAATAGCCAAATATAAATTTGAGGTGTAGCATACTGTCAACTGCTAAACCATCAATTGACCTTATGATCACTTCAAATTGGCACAAAGTCAATTGCAGTTATGACCATATAAAAGGATCACAGTCTGAGTTGTTTACAATGTCAACGCTATTGACATTATGGCCATCCTGCTTTTCCGAAATAGCCAGAGAGTAGAATGTTTTTTTTTTTCAACTAGCCATGTGATCAATTATTTTGTTTAGAAGCACTTAGTGCACGTAATAAAATGTTCGCACCTCCATGTATGGAAATTTTAACAAATGTTAGGTTAGGTTCATTTGACTGGTCAATTAAGCCCTCGCATAGACTAGATGTGTCCATTGTGTTACCAGAATTTGTTTAACGACCAAACGAAAGAACCCCAATCAGTTGTCAGGACTTATGTTATAGAATAAATTCTAATATCTGGAGCCTTGAACTGGCGAACGCAGGATATGAACGCAGAACTTGGTCAATTGACGAGATCAAATTTATAAGCATGTGACGACAGAAGGCAGTGTATAGTTAGTATGCCCATAGTGAGCTTTAAGTATTCACCCTTCAAAGATAAAAGCCATTTTGTGAGTCTAAAATCGTAGGATATGCACATGATCCTAGAAATTTTGCAGAACCGCGCTTCTGTCAGAGTATTTCTTGATTGATTGATCATATGCAATTCCTTTCTCCATGTGAGTTCTCTCGGTCGGATTGGGACGTCTACCGTTGATTCAGCGAGTGTTGCGCCCTCCCATGTTGACTTATCGGCAGCTTTGTTACCTGGGACCCAGTATAGATGTATGCCCGCATTCCTGAATACTTCTTGATGAAGTTCTGTGAAAGCTTATCGCCTGACTGTAAATATACACATATATTGACGCGACTGCAGCATGCTTCCTCGAGAATTTATGTCGCTTTCTCTACGATGGTTTTGACCATAAGATCTGCAAGCGGGATGTGTAGAATGGCACGCAATGCTACTGCTGGGGTAGTTTTTGAGATTTCAATAAAAAAAAAAAATGTATTTAATTCGGATACGCAGCTCTTATTCCTATATTTTGGTCATATTCTATTAAAAAATCATCATCAGGGCCATTCTATGGAGCCACAAAGTCGCACACTGGGAAGACCATAAGTAACTGGGGAGCAAAGCAGTTCAGACAACACTGGATTGAATGCCCATGACAAATACATGTTAAATCGTTTATACTCCCAGCAACGAGAGTATCAACCAAACTTATTAACCTTAGCAGAGAGAACCTACGAATTCTAACTGGGTACTAAGTTTACGGGACACTGTAGACGACAATATTACCTAAATAAGTTAAATATATCCTATACACAAATATGTCGCTTTTGTGAGCTGTAGGATTGAACGCCGTTTCAAATTCTCTACGCATGCGTCGCTCCCCATCTAGGGGCGTGACTCTTATTCCTTTCGTAATATGGAGCAGAAAGCCTAAAAACGTACTTAAACACATCAAAAGCCTCCACATACAATAATAGGCTATGAGGTCAAGTACAATAGATCTAAATAAAGGTCACAATGCATCGAGGCCTGGTAAAAAAAAAGAATGGTAAAGTGGCTTGTTTCCAAAAGCTCTTAGTCCGAAAGAGAGTTACAAAGTCATCTTCACGCGTGCTTAAAAGAAATTTAAAGCGCCTACATTTTCGAAAACCTTTATAAGATACATTTTACGGCTCTTAAATAAAATGTCCACGAGAAAAATATGAAAATTAAAAGAAATTGGATAAATGGCTGAGACAAGTATATTTTGTGTGGGTCCAAGTATCTTTATGTGCTACTTGAAATGTGCACAATTGCATAGGCCTTAATTTGAATTGACTTTTTACTCACATAAAATGACAAGTTGCTTCACTACCACTGGTTGTGAGCAAGCAAACCTTAGTTTAGCGAACAAACTCTTCACCAAAATTCCAAAAGCTATAAGCTAAGTTCTATGCAAAAACACTTATTTGAAAGTTTTCTCCACTGTACTTTGAGGTCTACTAAGTGCGTAAGAAAAACTTCATTGCACACCAAAACGCCTAAAAGCCTACCAGCAAACACACAAAAAACAAGAAAATAACTGCATTCAAATGAAAAGTTTCCTTCAACCAAGCACGCAATAATCCTTGAAAAAAAAAAAACAAACAACAAACAAACAGAACAAGTAGACATAATAAAGGATTTCGAAAGCATAGCAATGATAAGGATAAGCCGATGAGTGTTGGGAGTGTTAAGGTGTTGAAACTGTAAGACGACAAATTTGCAGAAAATATATAAAAAGTAAATAGAACAAGTAAAGGTGTCTAAGTTCGGGTGTAACCGAACATTATATACTCAGCGTGAGCTTCAATTTTGCATTTCGTTTCAGATAAATTACTTTTCTACATAACACGTGGCACCGCCCGTTTAAAAAAAATGTCTACCTATTTCCTATTAAAATAAAAGTTGATAAGTGAAATATCATTGATTCAAGACTATTTTTTTGCTAAGTTATAGCTTATTATTCTAGTCTACGACCTTTTTAAACTTGTTTTATATCTAAGTTGCCGTGGTCTTTAACCGATCCCGTCCATTTTTAAACGCTTTTATTTAGCTTGACTTGACAGGCTGGTTGGTGGGATGGCTGGTTGGCTGGCTGGTTGGCTGGCTGACACGAATTTTGTAATTGAAATTTAAGTAACTTCCCGATAAGCTACAACGTTGAACCTTGGAATATAGTTCAGAACCCGATAACAATGCAATAATAAGAAAAAAATCGCCGCTAGGTGGCGCAAGGATCTAGGTATTTACAAAAATCGTATTTGTGGTCCGATTTGGCTCTTATTTGGAACACATAATACATACATGAATAGAAAGCGAAATATGAAAAAAATCGACGCTAGGTGGCGCAAGGATCGAGATATTCGCAAAAATCGTATTTGTGGTCCGATTTGGCTCATATTTGGAACACATAATACATACATGAATAGAAAGCGACCTATGAAAAAAATAGCCGCTAGGTGGCGCAAGGATCGAGATATTCACAAAAATCGTATTTGCGGTCCGATTTGGCTCATATTTGGAATACATAATACATACATGAATAGAAAGCGACAAATGAAAAAATTGCCGCTAGGTGGCGCAAGGTTCGAGATATTCACGAAACTCGTAATTGTTGTCCGAATTGGCTCATATTTGGAATACAAAGTACATACAAGAATAGAAAGCGACCTATGATGTCCGATTTGGCTCATATTTGGAACAAATATTACATACAGTCCGGTAGAAATGACATCAACATATTTTGGAGTTGGAGGAGGGACAAGCATACGTGGCGCAGAGTCGAGTAAAGTCTTTGGAAGGATTATGTATTGAGGACTTATATTGTACCAATTGTCAGGAAAGAGTCCTTGTAATAATGAGTCGCTAAATGAACTAAATAGAATAAGAAATAATAGGCAATTAAATAAAGACTAAAAACTTGAAAATAAAATAATTAAAAAAAAGGTTTAAGTTAAACGGTTTTATTGAAAACAATACTTACATGGAGTAATAATAACACTAAAAGCTAGAATATAATTAGGTAGGTCCTAGGTACTAGTCATCACACTCCTCATCAATCTAGGGCGTTGATCAGAGAATTATATAAAAGCGTTGGACGCGTCAAATTTCTATTGATAGTTATATATAAGACCAGCTGAACCCTAATCAGTTTATGCTACGCCTCACATTTTTAGAAATTTCACGCGCCCAACGCTTTTATATAATTCTCTGATCAACGCCCTAGATTGATGAGGAGTGTGATGACTAGTACCTAGGACCTACCCAATTATATTCTAGCTTTTAGTATTATTATTACTCCATGTAAGTATTGTTTTCAATAAAACCGTTTAACTTAAAAATTTTTTTAATTATTTTTTACTAGAAAAATTTTCTGCGAAAAATATGTGTGCGCAATTTTATTACGATATGTAAATTTTTCTTCGAGTTATGGCTCCCGAAACATAGAAAATTAAAAAAAAAAAAATGTAAGGCGCGATAACCTCCGGAGAAATCAAAGGCCGAGCTTCTCTTCCAATTTGCGTCGTGCTCCTCTTGATTTTTACTACAAATTGGCCGGACGGGACCTACATGTTTTATGCCGACTCCGAACGGCAACTGCAAGGCAGATAAGTTTTCACTGAGAGCTTTTCATGGCAGAACATAGAACATAGAAAATTGCTTAGTCATAAAAGGGGCGGTGCCACACCCATTTTTTAAACTTTGAAGTTTTTCCTATTTACTGCTTTAAATACACTTGGGAAATGAAATACCATTGATATAAAGGTCTTTTTTGCAAATATGTAGCTTATTTTATTCGTCCACAACCCTTTTAAAAATCGTTTATATAAAAGTGAGCGTGTTCCTTAACCGATTTCGTTAATTTTTCTTCAAATCATTCCTTATAGTATAGACAACCTCTCTGCCCAATTTTGTTACCATAGGTTTAATGATTTTTGATTTATGATTAATAATGTTTGTAAAATTGATTTTACAACAAGTGGGCGGTGCTACGCCGATTTTTAACAATTTTTAAAATTTTTATCAAGAGTTAATATCAGTCCACACGTCGAATTTCAACATTCTAGGTGTATTATTTACTAAATAATCAGGTTTTTTGTGTTTTCCAAAATGTTATATATATAAAAAGTGGGTGTGGTTATTATCCGATTTCGCTCATTTTCCAAACCAATCTATTATGGGTCCAGATAAGCTCGTGCACCAAATTTGGTGAAGGTATCTCAATATTTACTCAAGTTATCGTGTTAACGGACAGACGGATGGACGGACCGACGGACATGCCTTAATCAAATTTTTTTTAAATCCTGATGATTTTGATATATGGAAGTCTATATCTATCTCGATTCCTTTATACCTGTACAACTAACCGTTATCCAATCAAAGTTAATATGCTCTGTGTGCAAAGGACGCTGGGTATAAAAAGTTAAAAGCTGAGAATAATTTACGGAAAGCTAATAAAGTGAGATATAAGGAAATTTATTTATTCTTACTGTGACGAACTTAAACAAGTAAGAAGACTTAGAAAATATGAATATGCATAACCAATGGATTACAAAGTAGCGAAACCAAACAAATTTCGTGTAAATAAAGAAAGCAAATGAAAATAAAATCGGCATAATATAGACAGCGGCTTGAATCTAGACAAATGAATAGAAGTCACGATATACCTCGGCAGAAATTTAGACAGATTTTTTCTAACAAATAGCGTCGTGTTCCTCCTCCGTCGTTTTTCCTATAAATTGGAGGCACCGGACCTACATGTTTAATGCCGCCTTCGTACAGATGAATTTTCGCTGAGAAACTTTACTTACACCCTTAATTGATGCTCAACCATTCAAATCATAATGGCCGTCCAACAAGGCACGGCAACTGCTTCTGCTTTGAGTTAACTGGCGTCAATTGGTAACACAAATGGAGTTTAAATCGTTTTCTATCTGATCCTGCCAGCTGCTTCTGCTTCCATAGGCGAGCTCCGATAAAAAAGCCTTCTTAGACGGAGCATCATCTCTCATTCGCATAACAAGGCCCGGACAGCGTAGACGCTGTGGTTTAATTCGCTGGGCTATATTGATGCCTTAGTAAAGATCGTACAGCTAATCATCAAATTTTCTACAGTACTCGCGTCGCCAGCGCATACAGTTTTATAAGTTTGCGGGTTCGAATCGAGCTCAAGGCCTAACAGTAATTTTTTATCATTATTATTGTTATGATAAATTTTTTCTTAATTGACACGAACCAGAATAGATGTAGGATTAATGAAGACAAACAAAAAAACCGCTGAGATGGCTGAATGGTTATAGCAGCGGTGCCTAAACGTGGCGATGGAGGAATTTAGCAGTTCCCGAAATGGATCTATACAACGAGCTTTGGCAGTTGTCCAAATTTTTTCCTTCTTCTATTCCAATTTAAAAATTTTTTCAATTAAGTAAAAATTTATCATAACAATAATAATGATAAAAAATTATTGTTAGGCCTTGAGCTCGATTCGAACACGCGATCTTACAAATCAGTAGGCCGATATAACAACAAAAATTGTTTTATAAGTTTATCGAAGAACTTTTCTCTCAAACACTCCCAGAGCCGCTTCATCTGATGTTGTTATGGTTCATGCTTCTGCACCAAACAGCAGGACCGGTACGAACAGTGACTTATGATTATGAGCATGATTTTCGTTTGTCGAGTGAGGAATTTACTTTTCAATTGCCTACCTAGTCCAAAGTAGCATTTATTGGCAAGAGTCATTCTTCGCTGGATGTCAGAGCTGATGTTCCTGTTTGTGTTGGTGCTGGTTCCCGGAATCTTGACATGGTACAAATAAACCACAATAGTTTGGCAAACCACTATCGAGGGGCGAACCCTTTTCTTCAAACTTCAAACTTCTCATCATCAAAGTATGCTACAGACTTTAAATTTGAAAAATAGGTTAGAGCCCAGAGGCTGTGCAAAACGAAACCCAAAAGCTTAAGCTAGCGCGTATGCTGGTAAATAATTTATAAAAATCACAGAGAAATGTATGATGTTGCTATATATTTTTATGAGACTTTCTATTTAGCAGCAGACTTGAAGCCTTACGCTTAGTTCAGTGCATCGTGACAATACCACATACTGAGGATAAATTTCCGCTCGACATAATGTGACGAAGAGACTCTAAATAATGCGGTCTATTTTTAAATACCTTCCGGACGAGCTGGAGCCTTCAAATTTAAAAAGTGGTACCGTGGCTAATGGTATTTAATTATTTCCCAGTGAATTTCAGACTTGGCACTGGCGAAACATTTCAAAGCAAAGATGCCCACACAATGGTGTTTTGGCTCCGTATGGCTCTCAACAACATTACTTTAGCTCCGAGTGGCTCCCAGAACCAAATCGATTTGATTTAAACAGAAAATAATCACAGCACCGAGCTATACATCAGTTTAGGTATGATGCTCTGCAGCCAAATTGAAAATTTTAAATAAGTTCGTGCACTTTTAGCTTCAGTCTGATGCAAGAACAGGTCACTTGAAATGACCGCAAGGTCAATTGACTTTATGAGCCCCTTAACTTTAAAGATAATAAGATGTAACTATAATTCAACAGTTGTTGACATTTTAATACGTAGATAAGTGAATCAACACAATTGACCTTATGGCCACTTGAGAAAAAAATTGAGTTTATAGCCATATCGGAAAAGCTGGATAGCCATTTGCATGTGAAATTTGACGTTGTGACCATTTCATATGGTTATAGCTTCAATTGAGTTTATGGAACTTTGAAATGTCCTTAAGACCAATTGACGTTATGTCCGTTGACCTAATGTCACATTTTTGTTTTTTTTTTTTTCGCACAGATGCTTTTTTGTAGCTTACATTCCGAACATTGTGCGTTTTCGAACACAACGTTATAAATTTTGGTTTCATGTTTTCTCTTCAGAAAATAGCAAATTAAGAAGCACGAATGTACAGCTTGGGAATTCGAAACATGGCACAGCACACATTTAAGCAGAATCTCAGCAAAATATCTGCGTTATTTGCAACTCCGAGGGTGTCAGCAGCTTTGCGTAAGATAAATCAATCTATTCTGTATAAAAAAGTTATTTAAAAACAGGAAATTACTCATTTTGAAGTATGATTTCTGACTACAGGACGTTATTTTGTATGGCTCTAGCTATCGTTATACACGGCGTATGAGTGCTCAAATATTAGACATGAAATGTATGAAAACTTGTTCCCACACATGCTCGTTGATATACCCTGCAAAAAATGCGATTATCCTAGAATGATTCCGGAATGAGTCACAAAGGAGTATGGGACTAAAGCCAGTTTTGATATCTTTATATGGGTTGGAGTAATCCATTTTGTAAAAGCATGTCTTATGCAGAGACCAATTGTACCTGTTTATGCCTGAACGGGTAGTTTCGGACTGGTACTCTTTTCAACCCTACGGGTACTGTCAAACAGGTCCTTTTTCTACTCTGCTTCATGCCATTTCTTTAAACGCGCTATCAGCCTTGATCACAATGTTATCTTTCAGGTAAACCTTACTACTGAATGTTGCTTAGAACAGTTTTCTCTACAAGTTTCATGGCTCACATTGTAAAAACTTTCATCAAACAAAATCAGACTTACATAAAATGAAAATTTTGTTTCCAGCTACTGTGTGTTACATATTTTATGAATGAAATAACCAGAGCATGAATGAATAGCTAAATTAAAGAAGGAGTGTGTAGTAAATGACAGTATGAGGAGCATTGTTTGGTTCACTCTACAATAGCAATAACATCAGCAGAATTAAAAGCAACAACAAATAAATAAATATGCATATATAACATTGGAAACATGCAAAAAGGCAACACTAAAACTGAGCTTTGGATGACAAAGTAAAAATACCATATGGGGATGATGTTTTAAAATAAACCCGCAATGTGCAAAAAGGTTAGAAATAATTATGAAAGGGGAGATAACAAATAACAAAACAAATGCAAAAGCAAATGTGCAACGCACAACATTAGCAAATACAACAATTTATAACGAAAGTATATTAATATAAAGAAAAGAAAAGAACATAGAACGAGTAACCCCAGCGGGTTAGGGGCTCAGAATTTACCCGCGGTAAGTATGCCTGTCGTAAGAGGCGACTAAAATACCAGATTCAAGGGGCTGTGTAGCGCAACCTTTCAGGTTGCCAGCGCAATATATAGCTTCTCCAAACCCAATTGTCAATCTCACCTATCCGCGGCGAATCCTTTCCCTTCTCTCTAGTTCTTCTTAGTTTTCTCCAGCCCGGTCCCAGTCCCAGTCCCAGTCCCAGTCCCAGTCCCAGTCCCAGTCCCAGTCCCAGTCCCAGTCTCAGTCCCAGTCCCAGTCCCAGTCCCAGTCCCAGTCCCAGTCCCAGTCCCAGTCCCAGTCCCAGTCCCAGTCTCAGTCTCAGTCCCAGTCCCAGTCCCAGTCCCAGTCCCAGTCCCAGTCCCAGTCCCAGTCCCAGTCCCAGTCCCAGTCCCAGTACCAGTCCCAGTCCCAGTTCCAGTTCAGTCCCAGTCTCAGTCGCAGTCCCTCTCCCAATCCCAGTCCCAGCCCAAATCCAAGTCCCAGTCCTAGTTCCAGTCCTAAATCCAGTCCCAGTTGCAAAGGTTTTTATACTCAGCGTGCTTTGCACACAGAGTATATTAACTTTGATTGGATAACGGTTGGTTGTACATGTATAAAGGAATCGAGATAGAAATCATCAGTATCGAAAAAAATTTGATTGAGTCATGTCCCTCCGTCCGTTAACATGATAACTTGAGTAAATATTGAGATATCTTCACCAAATTTGGTGCACGAGCTTATCTGGGCCCAGAATAGATTGGTATTGAAAATGAGCGAAATCGGATGATAACCACGCCCACTTATAATATATATAACATTTTGGAAAACACAAAAACCTGATTATTTAGTAAATAATACATCTAGAATGTTGAAATTTGACATGTGGACTTATATTGACTCTTGATAAAAATTTGAAAAAATGTTTTAAAATGGGCGTGGCACCTCCCACTAGTGATAATATCAATTTTACAAATATTATTAATCATAAATCAAAAATCGTTAAACCTATCGTAACAAAATTCGACAGAGAGTTTGCCTTTACTATAACGAATGCTTTGAAGAAAAATTCACGAAATCGGTTAAGGACCACGCCCATTTTTATATAAAAAGTTTTTAAAAGGGTCGTCGACGAATAAAATAAGCTATATCTTTGCATAAAAGAGCTTTATATCAATGGTATTTCATTTCGCAAGTGTATTTATAACATATAATTGGAAAAACTTCAAATTTAAAAAAATGGACGTGGCACCGCCCCTTTTACAAGTAAGCAATTTTCTATGTTTCGGGAGCCATAACTCGAAGTAAAATTAACATATCGTAATGAAATTGTGTAGACATATTTTCCTTATAGCAGAAAATATTTCTAGTAAAAATGGACGGGATCGGTTAAAGACCACGGCAACTTAGGTATAAAACAAGTTTAAAAGGGTCGTAGACTAGAATAATAACCTATAACTTAGCAAAAAATAATTTTGAATCAATGATATTTCACTTATCAAGTTTAAGAGGAACTAGGGAGATATTTTTTTTTAAAAGGGCGGGCCACGTGTTATGTAGAAAAGTAATTTATCTGAAATGAAATGTATAATTGAAGCTCACGCTGAGTATATAATGTTCGGTTACACCCGAACTTAGACACCTTTATTTGTTATAATTAAATTGAATTCATCCACTTACATAGAAAATGGTTACTCTTAGAAAATGGTTATTCTTTGTGTAAATTACAGACCTAAGTTTAATGTTTAATTCGTTTCGTATAAAACGAATATTCGCCTTTAAGTGATACATTTTCAGAACATGTAAAATTTCTAATTAAAGAAAAACGATTTAAAGTATAAGTAAAATTTTCCACTGTCTATTTATCTTAATAATAAGTTTTATCTGTATCCGTTTCATAACAAATCGATGAGTCGTTGTAAGGAATCGATAAAACGCCTATTATAAATTAATAAAACTGAAATAAAAAATCTTTTACTTTTCGATAACTCATCGACCACTTTTTTGAAAACAAATCGATATTTTTTCGATAACAAATCTATAAAATGCCGATACATTTTTGGTAGCACTCCGATAACGAATCGATATACTTTTGATAGCATAACGATAACTTTTCTAAAATTAATCTATAACTTGTGATAGTAAATCGATAACTTTTCGATAGGAAATCAGTAACTTTCCAATGAAATACCTTTAGCGTTTCAATATAAAATTGATAACTATTCGATAACAAATCGACCAGTTTCAATAAAAAATCTATTAAGCGTCGATAAAAGTCGGTAGCTTATCGAAAACCTTTGTTATAGATAAGACGTTGATAATACGTCGATTACTTTCCTTTTCTGGTTTGGGCTTCATATTTGGTTCCGGTTCTGGTTTCCACTCTGGTTTTGATACCGGACTCCGTTTCAGTGCCATATTCGGCTCCAGAGTTGGGTTCGGTTCCGATTACGGTTTAAGTTGGGGTCTTGGTTTCGGTTGGGGTTTCGGCACAGAAAAAGTGTATGATTTCCTCATAGAAAGCTGTTTGCTAAAACTTAACAAATGATACAAAATATGCAAAAAAAAACAATACAAATATTTTGAATAAGAGTGGGACATATTGTCCAAGTAGACACAAAAAGGTGTTTCTCCCCCTTCTAATACCCCTACCGAACTTTTATTTTAATCCTTCTCATTGTAATTATTTCCTATTTCTTATCTATAACCTTTTGTGTTCCTCTGCGTAATTATGCATTTTTTCCTATTTCTCTTTTTATAAAAATCTATCGTGAAAATTTTATAAATTTCTGTGTGCTTGAGAATTCTAAATGTCAGATTTATTCGTATTCAACCCACTGTTTACGGTCGTGCCAAAGTGTCTGCCTAAACGCCCACGTAAGCGACAATAAATAAATAAAATAGAAGCCTGATGAGCAGCAAATATATACAAATACTTAAGAAATACGACAAAACAAACTACGGTAACAACAACAACAAAGTCAGAAAAAGGATTGAAAAAGAAAAAGCAAAAGCGAAGACAACAGCAACAACAACCAAACAGACTTTGACTTAAGTTAAAAATGACAGTTACCAAGAAGTAAAATAAACAAGTAAGGAAGGCTAAGTTCGGGTGTAACCGCACATTACATACTCAGCTGAGAGATTTGAAGACAAAATAAGGGAAAATCGGGAAAATGAATCTAGGGTAATCCTGGAATGTGTTTGTATGACATGGATATCAAATGAAAGGTATTAAAGAGTATGTTAAAAGGGAGTGGGCCTTAGATTTATAGGTGGCCGCCTTTTCGAGATATCGTCATAAAGGTGGACCAGGGGTGAGTCTAGAATGTGTTTTTACGATATGGGAATCAAATGAAAGGTGTTAATGAGTATTTTAAAAGGGAGTGGGCCTTAGTTCTATAGGTGGACGCATTTTCGAGATATCGCCATAAAGGTGGATCAGGGGTGAGTCTAGAATGTGTTTTTACGATATGGGAATCAAATGAAAGGTTTAGTGAGTATTTTAAAAGGGAGTGGGCCTTAGATCTATAGGTGGACGCCTTTTCGAGATATCGCCATAAAGGTGGACCGGGGGTGACTCTAGAATATGTTTTTACGATATGGGTATCAAATTAAACGTATTAATGAGGGTTTTAAAAGGGAGTGACCCTTTGTTGTATATGTGAAGGAGTTTTCGAGATATCGACCAAAATGTGGACCAGGGTCACCCAGATCATCATCTGTCGGGTACCGCTAATTTATTTATATATGTAATACCACGAACAGTATTCCTGCCAAGATTCTACTTAATATGGAAGGTGTCACACCCATTTTACAAAGTTTTATCTAAAGCTATATTTTGCGTCAATAAAGGAATCCAATTACAATATTTCATTCCTTTTTTCATATTTGGTATAGAATTATGACATTTTTTTTAATTTTTTGTAATTTTCGATATCGAAAAAGTGGGCGTGGTCAATGTCGGATTTCGCCCATTTTTTATACCAAGATTGAGTGAGTTCAGATAAATACGTGAACTAAGTTTAGTAAAGATATGTCGATTTTTGCTCAAGTTACCTTGTTAAGGGCCGAGCGGAAGGACAGACGGTGACTGTGTATAAAAACTGGGCGCGGCTTGGACCGATTTCGCCCATTTTCACAGAAAACAGTTATCGACATAGAATCTATTCCCCTACCAAATTTCACAAGGATTGGTTAATTTTTGTTCGACTTATGACATTAAAAGTATTCTAGACAAATTAAAAGAAAAAGGGTGGAGCCACGCCCATTTTGAAAATTTCTTTCATTTTTGTATTTTGTTGCACCATATCATTACTGTAGTTGAATGTTGACACAATTTACTTACATACTGTAAAGATATTCAATTTTTTGCTATAATTTGACTTAAAAAATTTTTTTTTTTAAAGTGGGCGTGTTCGTCATCCGATTTTGCTAATTTTTATTTGACACACATCTAGGAATAAGATTAACGCTCCTGCCAAATTTCATCACGATATCTCCAACGACTGCCAAATTACGTCTTGCAAAACTTTCAAATTACCTTCTTTCAAAAGTGGGCTGTGCCACGCCCATTGTCCAAAATCTAACAAATTTTATATTCCACGTCATCGGGTCAACCCACCTACCATGCTTCATCGCTTTAGCCGTCTTTGGTAATGAATTATCGCAATTTTTGTGTTAAATTTCTTTTTTCGCCCAGATCATTTCGATATATAGAAGTCTATATATATCTCGATTAGTTTATGCCGTTACGGATTACCGTTATGCGAACAAAGTTAATATACTCTGTGAGCTCTGCTCAGCTGAGTATAAAAATGTTATAGCACATACAATAGCAGCGCTGGCAACAAAAACAACAACTACTAAAACATATACTGAAACGACATACATAGAAAGTGTTAAGCAGCACTTGAGAGCGCATCAAAAACGCGCGCGAGGACGTTGACTTTGAGACGCTAAAACAAGGAGATAGATGCACACACATATGCACACACATGTGTATTCTATGGCAACAACAAGAGTAGCTAGCAGCAGCAGGAGGATTTATAAGCTGCAGCAGGTGTTTAACGTGCAAAACAGTCAATCAAAAACGTAGACAGTTGGACATTTACAACATGCAGACATATGAATGAGTTTGTTTTTGCACTTTAGGCCTAAAGTAGAATGTCTGATGGGGTCACTATGTAATTTCATAGACACTGGGTTGACTGATATTTTTATTTTATATGGAGGCCGCCGTGGTGTGATGGTAGCGTGCCCCGCCTACCACACCGAAGATCATGGGTTCACGCCCCGTACAAAGCAACATCAAAATTTTATAAATAAGGTTTTTCAGTTAGAAGAAAATTTGTCTCAGCGTGGTGGCCCCTTGGCAGTATTTGGCAAGCACTCCGAACGTATTTCTGCAATGAAAAGCGCTTAGTCGGCATAAAAAAAGTAGGTCGCGTCTCGCCAGTTTGTAGGAAAAACTAAAAAAAGGAGCACGATGCAAATCGGAAGAGAAGCTCGGCCTAAAATCTCTTCGGAGGATATCGCGCATTACATTTATTTTTATTTTTTATGGGTAGTTTTACTGTTTAGTTCATTTTTAAGTGATTTTCGTTTTGCACATTTTTTACAGGTTTACGTTGAATAAGAAATTAATATTTAGTACTTTTGGATTTTATGTCTTATTTTTCTACGTTTCTCTTTTGCTGTGGCTTATGCTCACATTTAGCTTATTTTTTTACAAACTACCTGTCGAGTGCTAAGGTTACGTATACGCCATAGCTAACTCCTACGCAGAGCTAACTTCAACGGGTGTGGTTTCCCTGGGCTCCAAAATAACAGTTAATGGAAAATCGAAAAACGAAAGCAAAGGAAATGTTTGTTTTGGATGTGTTATCGATGAGGTATAGACGAGTTATCGATTTTTTAGCGAAGTCTTATGAATTTGATATCGATAACAAAGGTTTTAAATGAGTTATCGATTTATTATCCAAATGTCATCAATTTGCATATGGATTTGTTTAACATGACTCGTGGGTTTGTTATGACACAGATACCGACTTTAATATAAAACCGTGAACACAACTGTCACCCGTCGATAACAAGCCGATAAGAAACCAATAAAAAGCCGATGACTCGGCGATATCGAGCCGAAAACAAACTTATATCTCGACTTTAAAAAACTGATAACACTCGAATAAGAAATCGACAATTTATCCAGGACAAACCGAAAAATTTTTTAACAAATCAATAACTTTGCGATAATAAAGCAATAACTTGTTGATATCGATTTTAACGATGCATCGCGAAATTCTTCGTTTCTGGTAAAGTAAGTAGTAATGCAGACGTGTGTGCTCAAAATTAGCTGTGGACGCAACGTGGGCGCCAAAATGACACAAAAGTCGAATGTGTTTGGGCCTTTACTTATTTATTTAATTTGCAACTACTTAATATATTTTGAATGAATGAATGTAAAGCGCAGTAACCTCCGAAGATATTTTAGGCCGAGCTTCGCTTCCGAATTTCGTCGTGCTCTTGTTATTGTTTTCAACAAATTAGCGGGACGGGACCTACTTGTTTTGAGCCGACTCTGAACGGCATCTGCAAGGCAGGTGAGTTTTCACTGAGAGCTTTTCATGACAGAAATACACTCGGAAAACTTGCCAAACACTGCCGAGGGGCGATCCCATTTAGAAAACTTCTAATTGAAAAAACTTGTTTCTAAAATTTTGATGTGAGCGATAGCTGAAATTGTAGGTCTAGTCCAGTGTACAAACACTTCGCACTCAGACTTTCCAATAGAACCTCAATATCTGAAGTTAGGGGTCGTAAGCAATTTTCCCAAAAGTGGAAGAAAATGCACCAAACTATGGTTTTGTTTTATATTTTACAGTTTAATTACTGTAGCTTTTAAAGCGTTGCAAATGAAGTACACGACTATTTTAATTGTGAAGTACGACTACCATAGTAGTGTTGTAAATTAAGAACATTTTGCCAAACATAATTCTTGAGTTATTTATTTCACAGTACAGCATTACGAAAGATAATAGAAAATAAAAACCAATAAAGAATTTTCTAAGATACGATACAATATGATAAAAAAAAATTTTAGAAAAAAAATATAAGGAAAAAAATATTTACATAAATTTATACGAATTTTGAGCGAGCTATAACTTTTACTTTGTTAGGCTAAAAAGATAAGACTCGAAAACTGCATACTAAAAGTTATACTATATACTCAAAAATACCGAAAACTTGAAACAAAAGTTCGAAGTTTTCTTTAGATTTTCACTAATCTTCTAATTTTTGAGAATTTATTTGAGATTGCTTTGCATAGCTTCATTTACATTCATCGCAGAAGAAAAACAATAAAAACTTACGAAATTCGAAATGCTGTAATTTAATAAGTTACACATTTTTCTAAATAATTTCTGAACAATTATCTTGCAGTTGAAATTGCTTGTTAAGAAAAATCCGAAGTATATTTAAGACAGTTTTTAACAGTATTCGGAAACCAGAAAACCCGGCGGACGTTGTCCTGCCCTAAATTTGGCCTATCTGCATACATTTTAATAAGCTTTTTCCGTCTGACTCTGCCCTCCCCCCTCTTCACTTTTTCCTAATCCTTTTATTCACTCCTCCCTCCGTCATTTTCGCTTCATCTATCTCCATCTTCGTCTCATTCTATCTCTTTCTCAATCTCCTTCTCCCTTTTCTCTCAATTTCTTCTCATTCTTACCCTCTACACAACTAAAGACTCTCCTGAATTAAAAAAAGTTCATAGTACCTCTAAATCGCGGGTCCCCTCAGGGGTGCAAAACAAATTCAAAATCGGGTCAGTAGTTTAGGAGTCCATCGCGCCAAAAAATGTTGTGACACGTGTTTTTTATATATTAAGATAAGCTAAACAGGCTCATATTACTTTATACAATTTTTTGTTATTGATATTAAGAAAAACAAGTAAGGAAGTCTAAGTTCGGGTGAAACCGAACATTACATACCCAGCTGTACACTTGATATGCTGTGTGCTTAATAGTGTTAAAAGGCTGCACAATAATACATATACAAATGGTTCTATTCTGAACAAATTTTTCCTCGAGTTATGTCTCCCGAAACACTGAAAATTGTTTAGTCATAAAAGAGGCGGTTCCATGCCCATTTTTCAAAATTTGTAGTTTTTCCTATTTATTGTTATAAATGCACTAGGGAAATGAAACACAATTGATACAAAGCTCTTTTTTGCAAAGATATAGCTTATTTTATTCTTCCACGGCCCTTTTAAAAAACTTTTATATAAAAGTGAGCGTGGTCCTTAACCGATTTCGTAAATTTTTCACCAAAGCATTCCTTGTAGTATAGGCAACCTCTCTGCCCAATTTTGTTACGATAGATTTAATAATTTTTGATTAATAATATTTGTAAAATTGATTTTATCACAAGTGGGCGGTGCCACGTCCATTTTAAACATTTTTTTTTTTAATTTTATCAAGAGTCTCAATATCAGTCCACACGTAAAATTTCAACATTCTATTATTTACTAAATAATCAGGTTTTTTGTGTTTTCCAAAATGTTATGTATATAAATAGTGGGCGTGGTTATCATCTTATTTCGCTTATTTTCAATACCAATCTATTCTGGGCCCAGATAAGCCCGTGTACAAAATTTGGTGAAGATATCTCAATATTTACTCAAGTTATCGTGTTAACTGACAGACAGACGGACGAACATGACTCAATCAAATTTTTTTTCTATACTGATGATTTTGATATACGGAAGTCTATATCTATCTCGATTCCTTTATACCTGTTATAAAGTTACGATACCCTGTGTACAAGTACAGCTGGGTATAACTACAAAAATTTCCACACAAATACCTATAAATTATATGTATATAACACAATGAGCAGCGTAGGCATTGTTCGTAATGCATTGATAAGAGCCCAATGTTACCAATCAAGTTCTGATGAACGCGCCTGAAAATATTCCACATAATTTGTACTAAAAATATATAGTACACATATGTAGTTAATTGTTTATAAAAGGTTTTGGCAACAAAAAAGGCAAATAACAAAGCGTGCAGCGGGGCACTACCAGTATGAATGCAGGAGACTTCGAATTTAAAACTCAGCTCCCGAAAGGATAGCTGATAAAGAAGTGAAATTTAGAAACGTGTCCGAATAACAATCGCCGAGTGCAAATTTTTTTCTCAAAACCCTTTTTTACACCTTTTTTGTCATAAGAATTATCAAGTTATATTGTGAGAACAAAGTAAAATCACATATGCTCACATGATTTGGGTTCTTTTGTGCAGAGTAATATCAGAGAAAAGGATAAAGGTTTGGTTTGCAAATTGCGGCGATTATTAGCATCACTATGCTGTTAGCAAATAATCAGAACAAAAAATAAAGCAAGCAGCCAAACTTATCTACAAGCACACACATAATCAGCAGCTCGAAGTTGTTACTCACACATACACACACGCATGTAGCTAAATTATCAAGCAGGAGATACAACAGTTCTAGGAGGTGAAACGTCTAGACCTTAGGAGGATGAGGAATGACTCATCAGTTTAATTTAAACACGCTATTAGTTGTGAAGTATAATTGTGAAGTTAATCTAAATAAAGACCAGTTTGCAATACTGAATATTGGAGTTATTTATTCGACAGTTCGGCGATTCGAACGTTAGCAGAAGGTGTATAATAAACAGGATTTTCCAAAATTCGTTACAATATATAAAAAAAAATTTACAGCTATTTAATGTACGTTTAAGAGAGAGAGGTATAATGAGACCTTTAAAGTGGTTGTTAGTTTTTCTGGAGCACTATACAATAAAAGGTATGTAAAATGTAACCAAGTAAATACATAAAACAAATTTACCTGCCGAAATGTATCTAATGTGATCGCTATCTTTTATTTCGGTGATGTATATGATTCTCTTTTTTTCTGCTTGTTATATTTTCTTACACTCCTAAAAGCCTTGCTAAACACATTCTATTAGCTTTCAGGGTTAAAACGTGTAGCTCAATTTAGTTTTCTCATTTGTTTTATCACACTACACCGTTATTTCACATTTCGCAAGTTGTATCACATTTTGCTTAACAGTCAAAATGAATTAGTGTTTGAAACAGCTGTGATATTAATACATTGTGGCATGCCACAAGCATGTTTTTTTTAATGACGCGCCCACGGCTGTGATTGTTACCTTAAACAGGTTAATGACAAATTTGGTAATAGCAATCTAAGAAACTGATAAGATAGAATTTTTTTACGTTTTTTATAGCGTTTAATTAATTTCATTTAGCGGTTTTAGTTGTTGTTAGCTGTCTGTCCGTACGCTTAAACGATTACCTGCGCTTAAATGAAGATGTCTTTACCACACCCAGTGCAACATAGATCTGACCTCAAAATGCTGAAGAGCATTGTGAAAAAAAACGAAATAGAAATGAGAGGACAAAGAAATCAACGTTGTCTTAGCAAAATGGGTGAAATAGCGGGGCGCGAAAGGATGCTGATGAGTTTTGGGGTTTAGCTGCCCCAAAATAGATCTAATTACCAGCCACGGCAGTTGTTTTACAATTTTTCTTCATCGCTTCGAATTTAAATTTGTTTTAGTTAGTTAAGCAATTGCATTTGATTAGTTAGTAAAGTAATTATATTTGATTAGCGAGACAGGTATGATTGGATGGTGCTTGATAGACCATCTTTCTCTGACGTTGCGTATATCACCTTCAGCAAACCCCTAAAGAAGGCAGAGAAGGCAGTAAACGTTTGAAACCCTTTGTCGAAGAACAACTGCAGGAGTCCAATGACTTCCCATCAACCACGGTTATGACTGCGTATAACAGCGCTTGTCCTCTAAGGAGATTCAGAGGAAAGGCAATGCCACCATGGTGGAGAAAGCAGCTGAGCCGTATTAGAAGATAGTTGAAGGAAATGTTTAAGCTAGCAATGGCCGCGGTAAGCGAAGCGAAGCGTGAAATTTTCGGGGCGAGGTGTCACATGGAAAAATTTCAGTGCGGAACACGAGTGCTCCAGCGAAGCAATGCTTTTGCGAAAAGGAGAAATATAGTGCAGGGAATAATACAGCAAGAAAACGGAGAATAGTCACGTAGTAGTGAAGAGTTGTTAGAAACATTTTCAATCGGAAGGTGATACAGAAAAGACGGCAGATGGTATATTCCTTACCATGCTACAAATCTCGAGTAGAGCGATCGTGGAATAGTTTAAATAAATAAGAAGTATGCCTGAGGAGTCGTGTTAGACATTACAGAGGGATTTACACATTGCCTCTAAACGGGTAATCTTGGAGGATCTTTATTACACTGAAGTACGTACAGCCATAAGCAGATGAGTTGGTTGCAGGAAGATTACTTCACAATGGGTGTTGTATAAGGCCACGAAATGGGTACGCCGCAGGATCGGGATAATATCAACTTTTCTGTGGAGGCTGCTAATCAACCAACTTCTCAGGTAGTTCAATGAACGACCCATCAAACTTGCGCCATACACAAATGACGTTGCAGTTGTCATAAGTAGAAAGTGCCTTCCCACAGTTAGTTCTTTGATGTATCGGGTACTTCAGGATACACATACAATGCCCAGGTATTAAATGGCTGGTTGACCGCCAGTGATAAAAATACGGACATTGTCTTATTTAATAAAAGGTGCAGTGTCCCAAATTCGGCCAGGTCTAAACTAGAAGAGGTCCCCTAGCATGAGAAAATATCTAAGAAGCATTCTAGAAAGGTTGTTGTTGTGGAAACTCCACATGTAGACTTAGTGGCATAGAACATAGCGCTAACAACTGAAACAAAGCTCAGTGTCCCGCAAGGAACTTTTGGAGCCACAATAGAGGTGGTTGGCGCAAGAGTGCCCAAATGACAGACGTGTACAACGACGGTTTCAAAGCAATGGAAGGAGTAGAGTCTGAGGTAATTTGTATTGATATTGAAATAAACAGATCTTTCAAGCTACCAGATCACAGTAGTATTTTTCAGATGGAAATGGCAGCCGTTACGAAAGCAGTAACAACGGTGGAAAAAAAATAGTTTAAACTGCAGCCGCGTCAGCTTTTAGCTCGCCAGCCAATTAATAATTAATCCCTGGAAAGAATCGGGAAGAAAGAATGGAAAGAAGCATTCATCTATATTGGGTGCCAGGGCGAATAGGAATAGATTGGTATGAGAAAGCGGACCAGCCAGTATTTCTTGAAGCTTGCTCCGTATACATCCCAATCACATTAGGTATAATAAAGAAAAGGCGAGAGATGCACATGATCGACCGAGCGTGAAAGGCGTGGACCCGAGCGCGGAGCTGTAAAGTGTTAAAGATCATGTGTAGATCTTACAACCTTAGACTAACAAAGTTACTCCTATCATTAAAAAGAGAGGACTGTAGGCTCATGATGGATATTCTGACTGTACACTGCATTGCCAGGCAGGTGCTTGCCAAGATCACGGAGTTATTTATAATATACTAGAAGACCCGGCAATGTTGTCCTGCCCTACATTTGGCGTATCTGCATACATTTTAATAAGCTTTTTCCGTCTGACTCCGCCCTCTCCTTTTACTCACCCCTCCCTCCGTCTTTTCCGCTTCATCTATCTCCATCTTTGTCTCATTCTATCTCTTTCTCAATCTCCTTCTCTCTTTTCTCTTCTCCCAATTCCTTCTCATTCTTCTGCATCCCTTATTGCCTGTCCCATAGGGTGGTATGTATTTTATTTCAGTCCCAGTCCCAATCCCACTACGAATCCTAGTCCTAATCCCAGTCCCAGTCCATCTCTGGATAATATATTGCTCTGTACTAAAGCACTCATCAGCAGCTTTCATTTGATATCCATATTGTATAAACATTGTCTAGGCATTCACTGGCCGCCGTTTTGGTCTATATCTCGAGACCCTAGTCACCCAGGGGTATGAAAATTACCCTCTACTAAAGCACTCATCAACAGCTTTCATTTGTTATCCATATTCTATAAACACATTCTAGGGATACTGGGGTCCACGTTTCGGCCTATATCTAGAGACCCTGTACGTCGATCGCAACCAAGCCTATGTTCTAACCACCGCGTGAGGTTTACGCAACTTGTGTGAAAGTTTGAACAAAATCGACCGACGCGTCTCTTCAAACACAGGCAACCAACTAACACACATTTTAGCCTTTCTTTTTATATATATAGATTCTTATTTTTCACATTTCACTATAATATTAAAACGAAATGCAGATTTTCGTTGCTTTTGAAATTCGGCTTAAAAATTGCACATGGAACAACTAAAGACTCTCCTGATTTAAAAAAATGTCATAGTACTTCTAAATCCCGGGCCCCCTCAGAAACCCCCACCCTCTCGGCGGGCCTGGTGATGTGCTATACTTGATATCATTCGCTATAATATTTTTTATTGATAAGCACGTTGTTTAATTAAAGACCAACCAATTACACGGAAGTATATCCGCACCCCTGAAAATTTGAGTGCCGGTGCGTATACGTAACATTTTGTTTTTACGTATAAACAAATAAAAAAAATTGCAATAAAATAATATTGCGACTATAAACTGAGATATATAACCCAACTTATATTTCTAGTTAGATCAAACTACACACGGGGTGCAAAACAAATTCAACATCGGTTCAGTAGTTTAAGAGTCCATCGCGGCCAAAGATTGTGACACGTGATTTTTATATATTAAGATAACATAGGTTACATAACACAAGTCCTGGTTTGTGATAGGGTTTTTTGTTTGGTCGCTAAACAAGTTTCTGGTAGCACTATGGACGAATTCAGCCTATGTGAGGTCATCACAGATCGGTCAGTTTGGCCCTACCTACTTCGTATTTTTTTTTTTTTTTTTTTTTACTGTATTTTGTTTTGTTTCAAGTAGTTAAAATTTGTTTGCATATACATCCACTTTATCGTTCTGGTATCTTTATGCCCATTCAATAAGCGAAATCCAGTTTATATCATTAATAATTTCCAACATTTCCAATATCCTTGCGAATTCACAAGAAATCAAATATATACAAAAAACAAAACCGAATTCATTAACGCTGTACAACGACCGCTTCAAAATTACAACACTTTCGCATCCTTATGTACAAATCCGTAAGCAAAATCACATCGTTTTAGCCACAAGCTATACAAATATCCAAAACTAACCCGCTCGGGAGCATCGTTAATCTTTTCGTTTCCGTTCAGTTGCGCGTTTAACTTTTGAATGCGGCTGCATATGACAAGAAGCGCGCCTTTAGTGTCTAAAACACAAATAGCACACACATACACACAGACTGACTAAAGTATAAATATTCATATATATGTAAATACAATATGAATGCAAAATGGCATGTAAAAATATAAAAACAGCTGTTCAGCACGTTTCTTCGGTAGCACACACACACAGGTAAACAGGATATTATAAGTTACATTTATCAATAGAACCGGCAATAAAAGCATCTATGCAAGTGTGTTAGTATTTGTTTATGGTTTTGCTTCACACATACCCAGCAAAAAACTGGCATAAGTGGTTGTAATCAATAAGGAATACTGCTATGGAATCGTACCATTCGATCACGGATCGAAAACGGGTTTCACACAAATAATAAAAATAAGGCTATGCAACTATTTAAAAAAATAATAATATATTATATCTACTTTTCAAAGCTACCAGAATGTATTATTAAGGACAAAATGTATTTTTCAGTCAAAATTTTAATTGTCCCAAACCAGCATGGTTCTATTCCGGGGCGCTCTACTGTTTCAAATTTGGCAGTGTTTAGTAAGTATTGTCTATCGGCTTTTTCTGGCAGATGTCAGGTAGACTGTGTCTACACGGATTTTTCGAAAGCCTTTGACAGAGTGTTTCATTGGTTTCTGATTGCGAAGCTTGAGTGTCTTGGCTTTTATTCTGGATTTTTGAATTGGCTTAAGTCGTACTTACGTCATAGACCATGCGTGGTTATGGTTGATAATGCCTCCTCTTATTCGTATGTTGCGACATCGGGTGTCCCACAGGGTAGCATTCTTGGTCCATTGCTCTTTGTGTTGTTTATAAATGATATTTCCTCATGCTTTAAGTTCAGTTACTTTTTGCTATATGCCGATGACTTGAAGATATTTTCGAGAGTTACCAATCTAACTGATGTGGCTAAAATTCAATTAGACCTTAATAATTTATACTTGTGGTGCGCGAAGTCGCACTTTTCGCTTAACTCTCAACAGCCACATTGATTTTATAGTATCAAAGTCATATGCTATGCTAGGTTTTCTTAGAAGAAATAGTTCTGAGTTCTCAAATCCATATATTTTAAAGTTGCTTTACACCACTTTTGTACGTCCCTACCTGGAGTATGCAGCCTTTATCTGGCGTCCATTTCATCAACTTAGGATAGACAGGATAGAACGTATTCAAAAAGTGTTTCTCAAGTACGCTTTGCTTTGCCTTCGCTTCACGGAACCAGTTCCCTCCCGATCATTGTTAATAAATCTTAAATCTTTAGAAAAAAGAAGGTCTGTCCTCTCGTTAACTTTTCTTTTTGGCATTATACAAGGAACTGTTGACTGTACTTACCTTCTGGAGCGCATTTATCTTAATGTCCCGCAAAGGACAATGCGATATTCAAATATTTTTTATTGCGAAAACTTTAAGATAAACTATCTTCGGAACGCGTCTTTGTCAAGGGTTGTTAATAAATTCAGTATGATCTCTAATTCTATCGATATTGATTTTTCGGTCTCGAAATCATATTTTCTGTATACTCATAGTCTGTAAGAATATTTTTCATGTTCGTACACAAATTAAAATAAATAAATAAATATTATGGATTTAGTGAGTACGCGTTGTCCCTAGTCCATATATTTCATTAATCCAATGTATCATTTCCGAGCTATAGTGATTTAAAAAACCGGATTCGATCACGGATCGCATGTCACGATTCGGCCCCTGGTTTTACTCCTGACAGATAAACCTCAGAAAAAAACTACATCATATGACTTAGAGCTTCGCCTTATTTTAGCCTTATTTACGTTACAAATAAGCCTTATCCCTATGACAACCCAAAAAATAAATGTTGCCTAAGATTAAGGCCCAGCTTTTCAGTAGTTGGTTAAGCTAAGCTTAAACTAAGTTTGCTTGAACTCCAGTCAAATTTAAAATCCTGTTAAACTACTGAGCAGTTTTTCAGTCACAGTATAAGGCTGCCTTTGGAGTAGGCTTTTTTGTGCGGCAACATTGGTTTTTTATTATCTAGAAAATTTGTAGATACGCAAATGCTGGATTTTGCTTATCAAACAAATATTTAAAGGATATCTAACATCATTATCTAATTATTCTTAAACCAGATAGTTCTCAAGTTGATATCCAACTTCATTCTCTAATCACTATCCAACCTTTGAAAAATTTTGTAAAGTGTAGATGTATCGAGTTAATCCCCAACGTCATTAACATTTTCAAATTATTATCCAACCTTTGGTAGATTTTGAGAAATGTACAGTTCCCAAATGAATATTCAACACGTTTCTCCATTTGATATCATATATCGGATATCGAGTTGAGGTGGTACCACCAAAGCCAACAGCTATTTATTGTGAGAAATGATCACCTGATTTATCAAAAATAAATCATATATATTTGTTTGTTTAATGGTGTGTAACGTAATCATCACGAGCCAATTTCGTGATGTTACGTGGCGGGAATGGTACCATCGCAATATGCCAGTAAATGTTTCTTTCTTTCTTTTCAGTTTATCTTAGAAAAACATGATAATTGAATATTCAACTATTATAAGCCGGTGTTAAGCTCATGAATTCTTAGATAATAGGTATAAATTGAACACACCATTTAACAAGCAAACTTAAATATGTAAAACTGAGCCCGCGTTTACAAAGCTTCGCAACGAAAAAGAAACTTTACAAAAACAAATCTACATAAAACATAAATTAATATAGATACAGAATGTCTCAATTGTGTTGTTACTGTAGAAATGAGATAAACTGAATTAAGCAAGGAAACAAATACAAGCAGGATAGCCTAGTGGTTAACGCAACTGCAGTTTCACCGTGTGATTCGCGGTTCGAATCTCGGTGAAACCGTTGGTAACATTACGAAATTCCCTGATGATGATTACGTGCCGGTTTTCGAAATGGTACCATCGCAATATGCCAGTAAATGTTTATTTCTTTCTTTTCAGTTTATCTTGGAAAAACATGGTAATTGAATATTCAACTATTATGAGCCGGTGTTAAGCTCATGACTTCTTAAATAATACATATATATTTTACTTTATTTTCGTGAAAATACTGTAGTATGGGAATCTTATACTTGGGTCCAGCCAAGGAATCGCAAGTTGGGAACTATCATTTTCAACTTAGGTAATAGCATTTTTCGTTTTATAAAATATTTCCCCTTTTGCTGAATACACTATGATTCTCAAGCTGAGCCATTATTTTATAACAATTCTTGAGATTTTGGAGGTATGCTAGTTATCAACATGAGCTCTAATGGTACTCAAGCTCAAATGCTTGTAGGGTATATTCGACGCCATTTCGAAAGAACGCAAATAACTGATAGGTTAACTAGAGTTTAACGCTGCCAGATCGGCTGCTTAAGCTCAGCTTAAACTTCAGTCAAAGTAGACTGAAAAACTGCAGAATAAATTTAAGCGTAGTTGAACTGACAAACTGAGTTGAACTTGTACTGATAAACCCGGCCTAAAAGAGACATGATAAATATAACCCAGCTCTAGTCGTTAAATTTTCGTAATATTTTTAAGGAAACTGGATTTTCTTTTTATTTTTCTTATGGTTTACTTTTCCTTATGATACCTGGTTCACATACCTTATAATCAGGTCACCGTACTAAATTTATTACCTTATTATAAAGACTTATGTAAGACTGATTTTAAGTGGGTTATAAGCCTTATTTGAAGTTTGAGTACAGCAAGCAGTGCCTTGTTATAAAGCATAATGCAACTTTTATTTGATTCGGTCCATAAACCTTAAAATAAGGATATTATAAGCATAAAATAATATTCGTGCTTTGCTTTGTAAGCCTTATTTTATATAGGCTATAAGGCTATACATAACGTTGTATTTCACACAACCCTTATGCCTGATGACATAAGTACAGAAAAAAGCATTATTATAAAGAATACGTCATACAATTAATATTCCTTATAGAGTTAAGGCCGAATACCAAAAGCCTTTTGGTCATGTGAAATAAGCCTTATATAAGGATCAAATTTTTTGCTGAGTACTTAAAATTAACACACATACATATTTTTACATACAGCGAAGAAAAACAAATAACATGTCTCTCCAAGATTGCATCTGTGAGCTTTCTGGTGCTGTAAAAGCTTTGCGGAAATATTTTACAAACTTAAATCGCTTGTGCAATAAATATGGCCAAAGAAAAAGCTTGATGTTACGAAAAACTTAATAGCATGGAAAGCACTTTTTTTAGATAAAGCTTTCTGTTTAACCTGGCTTTCACTTTTCATAATCAGAAAATCAAAAGAAAGCTTTAATTTTCCGGAGTGAATTAAAATGCGTGAAATCAGCTGGGAGAACTTTTAAATAAATTTTTGCATTTGATTGTTCTTAGCCATTTTAAATCGTCCAAAAAAAGCAATTAAAATTGTATGTATTTTCTTGTCTCAAAAAATTTTATATTTTAAACTTAAATCTTTTTAAATACTAATCCAGAAACTAAGTTACTGAGGAAATATTACTTACCTTTGTCATCACCATTTCTTGCTGACAATTTATTTATTTGTTTGAGCTCTGTTATCGAAAGCTCTACAGCGTCTGCATGTGATTGTAGATTGTTTTTGGACTGGAAAAGTGATAAAAATAAAATAGAGGAAACATTTTAGCTAAGCATAAACAAATACGATAAAAGTAGAATGAATTAGAAATAATTTAAAAATATTAATACTATAACGAGTATAGAGATCCGCTGAGGATCTACAAGCGTGAAATTTCCAGGGCGAAGCGAGCTCATGGCTAAATTTCACCGAATGCTTCATCGAGAGAAAAAACAGCGCAGTTGAAGAAAGTCCTAGCAAGGGAAATATAGTTCAAGGACTAATAATGAAAGGGATGGAGGGATGGGCACTTAGTAATGAAGGGTCCCTTAAGGCGCTTTTCGACATATCAAATCGGGGGATGATTAAGAAGAGCCAGCAGACAGCACTTACACTTCGATTACGGAACGTGTATTGCGGGACTTGGTCTTTAATACCAAGATCGAATGGGCAGTGAAGACTATCTCTTCACGGACCCAGATGCTTTATATTCGCTGCTATGCAACAAATTTCGAGTAGAGCGATATTGGAATGGCTTAAAATAACGTTGCGAATTTTAGGGATTTCCTCGTAATTATGCACCTTTTACTAACGTTCGAATCGCTGAACCGTTGAATAAATAACTCCAATATTCAGTATTGCAAAAGCGTCTTTATTAGACTACTTTGGGGGTAGTACTTCACAATTATACTTCGCTTCACAACTAATGCCATGTTTAAATCAAAACTGGTTACTGATTCCTTAGCTTGTGCTGGTTTTATACTCTCGGTTATCTCTTTCACCAATTCTCCTAAGATCTAGTCGTTTCACGATCATTTGTTCTAGAACATCTACACCTCATTCTTGGTTACGCACCTATATACATGTATATTTGGAGTTTATGCTTTTCGTCTAGCCATATGCGTGTATATGTGTGAGTAACTAATTCTTCTCTTCGCTGATGACTACATATGTGTGTGTGAGATACTATTCGTCGCCTTCTATTTACGTAAGTGTTGCTTGCCTTAGGATGAACATTAGACCTGGCGTTGGTCATACGGTTTTTTTTTTTTTTTGGAATTTCTAATTCAGGTAGCGATCACAATATGCGATTTGATGCCAAAAATGATGTAGCAAATTTTCAGGCTTATTGGTTGGTGCCAACCAGTGCCATAATGAAGTCAAAGGTCAACATTTTTGGAAATTGATCGCTACCCGAATTTGAAATTAAGAAAAAAAAAATGTATGCCAGGTCTATTGTACATGTACATAAGAGTGGCTGCTTGCTGTTTTTTTTTTTTTTTTTTTTTTGTTTTGATTATTTACTAACAGCACACCCAAAATAATATTTGAAGGGTTCATGAGACTGAATCATGTACTCCACTTTTGGAGAACTGCTCACATATTTTTCCTACCAAAGGTGGAAAAGATCAGTCCGACTACAGGGCCATTAGTTTAAGATCGTTGCAACTTAAAACCTTTAACATGTTGATGATATTTGAAAAACTGTTCTCCACAATACAATACTAAAGGCAAGTCGGTAGACAAAGAACTGCATAGGGTGGTTGTAAACATGAAGTAAGCCCTGGAATATAAAAAGTATTCCTTATGAGTCTTCTTATACATCGTCATGACTTTTAACAATAATTTGGAACGGGCGACCATGGATGGTCTTAATTATATTGAAGTGCATGCAGCCTTAACCAGACGGATCGGTTGCATGTTCAATTCTAAGAAGATAACTCCACAATGGGGGTTGTTTAAACCACGAACTTAGTGGACATGGGCACACCGCAGGGCCATGTACTATCACCTCTGAAGAGTTTGGGCGTTAGGTGCCACGTGAATCCTAGCATCCTCATGGATGCAAACAGTGCCTTTTAGTATTTCTTCGCTATCTCTTTTGCATGAAGTTAACAACGCAACTTACTATCTTTTAGATGTGTTAGGTTATTGATGTTGATGGTCCTTTGCCGGATATAGATCCGGTACGTTCCAGTAACCAAGCACCATTAAGGTACTAGCCCGACCTTCTCGGGAACGATTTATATGACCACATTAAACTTTCTAGGCCATACCGCCCTCCCCACCCTCTAGTTGCATGAGGTACTTGGGGTCGCTAGAGCCTCGGCTGTTAATGAAACAGGATTCGCCACGGATAGGTGGGGTTGACAATTGGGTTGGAGACGCCCCTTGACAGGGTTGCGCTACACAACCCCAGGCATACCTACACTGAAAGAAATGTTGCTAGTAAAATCAACAAAGCTGTTCTGTTGTTCTTGACTTAACGGAGATTCGATGAAATTGATCGAATGACCGTTAATTCGACCGAGTTATTTGTCAAGCGAACAAATTAGTTTAGTCATTTCAACAGAACAGAAATTGTCGCTCTTAAGGAGACAAAATTCTGTAAAATTGACAGATTCCTAATCAATCTAACTGATTTTTTTGTAAACACAACTGATCTCACTGGTCAAGCGATCAACAGTCAATACATGAGCAAATTTCAAAGAGAATTTTACGCTCACTGCGCTCTCTACTTTGTACTTATGACGACGGTGCCAATTGTTAAAAAAAAAACACCAAAATAAGAAAACCATAAAATCGAAAAAACACACAAAATGGGAAAACAACAAAAACCTAGTTTTTCAGTTATCAATACAAAACGAAAAACCGGTTTTTGAATTTACTGTGCAAAAAATTATGAGATACCGGGACACCTATTTATCGGGTACAATTTTGCAACTTCTCCTCCAAGCGAAATGCAAAATTGCGCCTTCTTGTTGCAAACGCTTTATTTGAATGAACAGGATTTTTCCAAAGTTAGTAACATTTTGTTCAATTTTGTACGAATTTTCACTCACGCGAACGAATCTAATAAGATAATAAAAAACAACCTTTTTTAATGTTGATATCTCCGACAACATAAAAGCTTGAGTTGTTTTGGAATCGTTTCAACGTAAAGTGTTACGAAAATTAAACTTGCCGAATTACATGTAAAGTTACTCCAGTGGTGAATTACCTTCCTGCGATTTGACTCTTCACTTTTCTATAACTTTCAAGTTCTCTATTTAAAATGTTCCCTACAAGAATACTGACTATCATATGACTATCATCTGATTGTCAGCAATGTCAACCTAACGATCAGCGCCTCATACAAACTTTCTATCACAAACTTAAGGGGACTTGCGCAAATGTGATGTAAACAACTGTGTACGTGTGAGTTCTTGTCTCCTTCTTATACACCAACATGGCCTACTGATTAAGTATATAGCCGTACTGCTCACTCTCATTCATTTTCCTGGATCAGTGCTGACCCTCTAAGTGTCATAAATGATAGTTTACTGTAGATATCAGGTTTGACTGTTATACTATCATAAATGACCATTGTTATATTCCGCCAAAAATGAAACAATGCTTTTTGCTTTTTATTTACTTTATTTCATTACGTTTTTAATTTTGTACGTGATAAAAGCATACGTGTTTCTTATTTGTTTAAAATAAATAGTTTTATAAGAATTCGAGTTCAGAATGTTCAATTTAAATTCAGAAAATAACAAAACAACTGAAGAGCTCTTTCCTCATGCGGAAACACGTTTAAAAATGAATCACCACTAACCACTATTATTTTTCGCGTATCAATTTTTTGAGTGCGCCCCACACATTCCGACAGCTTTTGGTATTTTTTAATATTATTTGCGATTTTTTTCTTTTAGCATGGAGCTTTGAAATGCTCTCTTTTTCATTTTTTAAACTTATTTTTTATATGGTTTTCGTCGGTTGAAAATGGCGGAATTTAAAAAATAACAAAACAACCGTGATAATCATTTGATTGTCATATGACAGTCAGTAGTGACAACATGATTAAATCGGATAAACTGTTCTCGCATTCATTAAATTCCGTTGAGAATTATGTATCTGTCTCACATGCATAATGGTATCTGCTGTATGTTCTTTTGTTCTGTACCAGGTGTCCGAAGCTTTCCCAGTTTGAGTTCTTTTTCATGATTATATGCTGTCGTTGGGTACATGCGGACATGCGTGAGCGAAAAAAGGAACACACATAAATTTGAGTATCAATGTTTACGTCATCGCAGGATCAGCATTGTCAATTACAAGTGTGAGTGTATTAGTAAAACTATCAGCGTTTCTTGTAGGGTTATGTCAAACATTTATACTACAAGTTTTGTTCGAAACAATCAAGTGTGGCAACTACATGCGAGAGAAGAAATTCAGAATGAGCTGAGCTGCAAATGAAAGAATTGAGAAACAGTTTTGTGACTACTATTTTCATTTCTATTTGCAAAGCGAAGTTCAAAACTGTAAATTAAATAAATTATAATATATAAAATTTGGTGAAAGTGCGTTTGTTTAAACAAAATAATAAAGTGTATAATATTTAATGTGTTCCAGCATATTTGATGTGCGCCAATTGAAGTTCGGTTAGTAAGTTCCACCGTGGTGTGATGGTAGCCATGAAAAGTTCTCAGTGGAAACTCGTCTGCCACGCAGATGCCGTTTTGAGTCGATATAAAACAAGTAGTCCCGGTCCCGCCAAATCGTAGGAAAAATTAAAAAAGAGCACGACGCAAATTGGAAGAAAGCTCGGCCTTAGAGGCTATCGCGCCTTACATTTATTTTTTTTTTTTTTTCGCAACAACTTTTTTTGTTCATTTGACTACTAAAACGGTCAATTACGAATCAACGATTTGTGCGCAGTTGATTCAACATCTTGTTGCGATGGATAAAAATTTACAGAAATTTCGGTTGAACTGAACCGTATTTCGGTTGATTTAACTAGTATTTTTCTTTCAGTGTACGGCGGGTATATTCTAAGCCCCCTAACACGCTGGGGTATGCCAGATTATTTGTCGAACAGTTATACTCTACTATTCATCTCTCTAGGCTTTTTAGCAGCTCGCATGTAACAAAAAGGATACAAAATATTTATCAAATTTGTCTTACCTTTTCGATTTCACCCATCATGTTAGCGGTTACTTTTGGTTTTTCTTCACTTTTACTAATTTTATTAACAATGAGCTTCAAATCGTCCCGGCGATCCTAGAATGTATTAGAAATGTATGTGTGAATGATAAGTATCACTGTGTGTGTGTGTGTGTGTGTGTGTGAGTTAATGAAATGAAATGTGTGAGGCAATTGCTTCTTTTTATACTCAGCTGAGCAGAGCTCACAGAGTATATTAATTTTGTTCGCATAACGGTAATTCGTAACGGCATAAACTAATCGAGATAGATATAGACTTCTATATATCAAAATGATCTGCGCGAAAAAAGAAATTCATTTAGCCATGTCCGGCCGTCCGTCCGTCCCTCTGTCCGTCCTTAAACACGATAACTTGAGTAAATTTTGATGTATCTTGACGTAGTTCGTTGTGTAGGTTCCTGGGCACTCATCTCAGATCGCTATTTAAAATGAAGGAAATCGGACCATAACTACGCCCACTTTTTCGATATCGAAAATTTCGAAAAACCGGAAAACTGCGATAATTCATTACCACAGACGGCTAAAGCGATAAAACTTAGTACCTGGGTTGAAATTATGACGCAGAATCGAAAATTAGTAAAATTTTGGACAATGGGCGTGGCACCGCCCACTTTTAAAAGACGGTAATTTCAACACGCCCACTTTTTAAAAAAAAAATGTTTAAAGTCAAATTTTACCAAAAAATTTAATATCTTTACATTATATAAGTAAATTATATCAACATTCAACTCCGGTAATGATATGGTGCAACAAAATACAAAAATAAAAGAAAATTTCAAAATGGGCGTGGCTCCGCCCTTTTTCATTTAATTTGTCTATAATACTTTTAATGCCATAAGTCGAACAAAAATTTACCAATCCCTGTGAAATTTGGTACGGGCATAGATTCTATGACGGTAACTGTTTTCTGTGAAAATGGGCGAAATCGGTCGAAGCTACGCCCAGTTTTTATACACAGTCGACCGTCTGTCCTTCCGCTCGGCCGTTAACACGATAACTTGAGCAAAAATCGATATACCTTTACTATACTTAGTTCACGTAATTATCCGAACTCACCTTATCTTGGTATAAAAAATGGTCGAAATCCGACTATGACCACGCCCACTTTTTCGATATCGAAAATTACGAAAAATTTAAAAAATGCCATAATTCTATACCAAATATGAAAAAAGGGATGAAACATGGTAATTGGTAAAAGGTCTGCAGGGCGAAATCAAAAGCCCTTAGAATCTTGGCAGGAACAGTATCGTGGTACCACATATATATATAAATTAGCGGTACCCGACAGATGCTCTTCTGGGTCACCCTGGTCCACATTTTGGTCGATATCTCGAAAACGCGGTCACATATACAACTAAGGGACAGTCCGCTTTAAAGCCCTTATTAGTACCTTTAATTTGATACCCATATCGTACAAACACATTATATTGTCACCCCTGGTCCACCTTTATTGCGATATCTCGAAAAGGCGTCAGCCTACAGAACTAACCCACTTCCTTTTAAAATACTTATTAACATCTTTCATTTGATACCCATATCGTACAAACACATTTTAGGGTCACTCCTGGTCCACCTTTATGGCGATATCTCGAAAAGGCTTCCACCTACAGAACTAAGAACCACTCCCTTTTAAAATACTTATTAACACCTTTCATTTGATACCCGTATCGTAAAACCACATTCTAGAGTCACCTCTGATCCACCTTTATGGCGATATCTCGAAAAGGCGTCCACCTATAGCACTAAGGCCCACTCTCTTTTAAAATACTCATTAACACCTTTCATTTGATACCCATGTCATACAAACACATTTCAGGGTTACCATAGGTTCATTTTCCTACATTGTGATTTTACCTTATTTTGTCTCCAAAGCTCTCAGCTGAGTATGTAATGTTCGGTTACACCCGAACTCTGCCTTCCTTACTTGTTTTCGTAGAATTCTATGATTGAATTAACAAAGTTTAAGGTTACCCTTTCATAATAATATGTTAAGGCTTTTTTTCTAAAAATATTAGGCAATCCGAAAAACGGAAGAAAAAAAGTTCGAAAGTAAATATGAACTGTAAACAAGTCAAATGCAAATTTAGTATGGACGAATCTCTAAAAAGCCACTCAAAAATGTGTATAAATATGTACGTGCCTACGAGGGAGCCATGGTAAGTTCGCCGACTTTTCTCTTTCTATGACATTCTTATATATTATTTCTAATTGCTGTTTTATGTGCAGGTCCCTTTTTCGCTCTTATGTGGAATCCAAATCTATAAATAAAGTTTTGGTTGTAAAGATAGAGATTCGTGGTATTAGCGAACTTTGGGCATTATTGGTCGTAGTGCTTTTGTTTAGCCATATTATATTAAAATAATTTGTTAAAAATAAACGATTGTGAGCATAAAAATAAATATATTTGTACTATGGCACTATTGTGAATATTTGATTTGAACTAAGACTGAATTATCGGCAGTTGCTAACATTCGCCAGATGGCAGCGCAAGCGCATGTAAGTTTTTACTGATAGGTGATTGAAAAACAGCTGATTTCTGTTGATATTTGAGACTCTCTTGTTTGTTGCGCAAGATGGGCACTGGTCCAGCTAGTAGGTTAATAACGTCGGTTGCACTAAGCTTACCTTGTAAAGTAGGTAAATTATTGTTTTATTAAGCTTCCTTCAATAATCAAAATATGTTCCGGAAAAGGTTATTTCTCTTTTTGGCCACCAGAAAAAGGCCATGCTAGAGAAAGGCCTGATATTTTGAACTGGGATCTATGCAGTTAAATTCTCTTAATTGGAGCTTTATTACATTTTTGGCCATAAGGGTTACAAATGGATAGCTTGGGCTGGGCTACTTTACTTAACCATTAACATCATCGACTTAAAATAGACAAATGATGTGCTGACGAGGTTTCTTCCCCCAGCGGGTTAGGGAGTTAGAATATACCCGCGGTTGGTATGACTGTCGTAAGAGACGACTAAAGAACCAAATAGATTCAAGGGGTTGCCAACGCAATATATAGCTTCTCCAACCCAATTGTCAAACACACCTATCCGTGGCGAATCCTGTTTCATTAACAGCCGAGGCTCTGGCGGCCCAGAATTCCTCATGGATCTAGGGTGGTAGGGCGGTATGGCCTAGAAGGTCGCATGTGGTCATACCAAATCGTACCCGAGATGATCGGGCTTGGTACCGGAACGTACCGGAACTGCATTCGGAAAAGGACCATCAACATCGATAACACTCCCCAAGGCCTTCGGTGGGTGTCCTTATCGCTGCAACAACAACAACAACAACGAGGTCTCTTCATTGCAGAATCCAATTAACGGTACCCAGCCATAGAACTGATATATAGAATCGATATTGGCTTTGAACAACGGAAATTCTAAACAATTTTCTTTTGTAAATAATATTCTTAAGAGGAGTATCTCACAGAAACTTCTATGAAATGGTTTTCATATACATTAAAATAAAACCAAAAACAGGTAATTACTGGGTTAGTACATATACCGCACACCTAAACTAATAGGGAGCTAACTCAAAAGTGTGAAACTTCGAAACCATGAGTACCTGCGGGCTACTCAATTCAATAACTACCGAACTGTAAACTCTATTTTCTAGTAACCCACTAATCAGCGAGACAAGCCTTTGAAACAAATAGATTTTGCATTGGGCAATGCAGTTAGTTTTTCGCGCTTTCTGAACATTGGAAATTGTTTAGGAGTTTGCTGCTGTATTCTAGGTGTGCTATATGTCCGTTTATGGGTTGGGACACTGCGCATTCACTTTTTTGTGTATATACAGTCATTCTTATTCAAATAATTTCGTTTTCGAACTTAAAAAATGGTCTGCAAAAGGTTAAGCCATGAACCTTAAGGGGCTAATAATGGGTCGTTAAAGGGTTAAGATGATTGGGTCACCAAGGGTTAATGCATGACCATTAATTGGTTAAGATTAACTGATTTGATGTGGATAAAGCGATTTTTATGTAAAAAATTTATTTCAGATTATTGAGCCTCCCATATACATATATGTGCAACCCCACTATGCGAAGTAAGCTGTAGCTACTTGGAGAAGCAATGTGTGGCAACGACGAGCTTAAGCCTTAAGTAGTTCACCTTCGCCCAGTTCTGGTAAAATCTGGACATGTAGCTGCAGCAACAGAGGTTTTACGATTTGCTAAGACGCACTGTATAGAGTCCGATTGGAAAGTGACATGTCGAAAACTCAATTAACAATGATAAATGAGCTTTGGTGAAACCAATAATTTCAGCATACTGCCTGATTTGCTGACTCGAGGTACATCTGTATAGTAGCAGAACAAAGGTGGCCACGGAAGTTCCGATTTACCTACAACCAAATACATATATACAGTCCAGTTGTACATAAGCGCGCCAGGGGTACTGTTACGGCTCGACAACTAGACGATCTTAAAATAGTTCTAAGCAATCCCAAGCAAGCCAAACACTCCTTTAGCAACTTCGATTGCAATACAACAATCGGTCAACTTTAACTTGCGGCTTACATCGAGCTTCTAATAGAACCAGGTCCGTTTTTTTCAAAGTTGATTGCTAGTTCACATAGCTCAGCCCACTAATTAGTCACTGCGTCTGGATAGCTGTGACAAGGCTTGCCAAGTCATCCGCATAAACATCCAGTAAGCACCCACTACCTCTCAATTGTGGACATTACCAATTCCATTGCGATAGTTCTGTTGCACAGAAGTTTGTTAATGCATTCAACCAGAGCCCCCTTAATGAAAATCATATCAGCCGGACCTTGCATATTATGCATTTTATTTCAGTTCTGTTTACATTTTGCCTTAACAACTTGTGAATGACATGTGAAGCATTCACGTGCTCTCAATATGTTTGATCTACTATTTTTTCATATTCAATTTTCGTGTCTGAATTTTATGCAATGTTCCTTTTAGCTTTGTTTTTTGCGAAATTCCGACTTTGGTATGTATGTATGTATTATCGAGATGGTGCTTTTCATAAATGAATGTTAGAGATTGAGTTTATTTGTATTTAAAATGATTTTTCATGTTTTCTGTAGTTTTAACTGACGATTTGTGTCAACCAGCAGAACTGCATTTTTTACAGCTGTAATAATTGGAAATTTGTTGTTTTTGTTGATCTTGCTTTTATTTTATGTAGTCTATGTTTACTCAACACTTTTGTTTGTTATCTTTATGAAATTCGTTTTTAAAAATCAGTGTCATTTTTATAGTCAGACAATGTGCAAATTAAATGGTTGCATTTCGGAGTCACTAGATAATAAAAAGATGTGTTTGGTTGTGGAAACACTTTTCGGTTCAAATAAATATATAAATAATCACGAATTTTTTATTTGAAACTATGCAGCGCTGAGCGCTGGACTTGGAACCCGCCATGTAGAAACACACTCTAAATGGGAAGACTACACAAGCCTCGGATAAAAAGACAGCCCCCTAATATTGACAACCAATGCAAATGATTAAAGAACAATGCTTTGAGGGTATGCACCTGGGATGTTTACTGCCTTAATGGGATAGGAACATATGCCCGGTTGATTGATGTCCTAGTGAAGGCAAAAGCTGACATCACCGCCATGCAAGAGATGCGATAGACGAAGCAAGGAAAGTAGACAGCCACAGTGGCTAAGCAATTAAGCGCAGTTTGGCCGTTCGATTCGTGGTGAGAGGGAGACTTTATCGCCAAGTAATATCGCCCATGCATGCGTACGAACGTCTCAACGCTATCTACATAAAATCAACATTTTCAAATGTTTTAGTCATCTACACCCATACATCAAGGGAGGAAAAGAACAAGAGGTGAAGGGTGCATTCTAAGAGCGCCTGGAACGCACATATGAACGCTGCCTCGTCAAAAGTCGAGCTTAATGACTTCAACGCCAGGGTGGGCAAAAAAATCAACATGGCTGTCCTCCGATCGAAATACACGCAATCAGATCAACCACGTTATGAAAGTTGGACGGCATTTCTTCTGTGTTTTCGATGTACGTAGGATTCGCGGACTTCATATCGACTCAGATTACTATCTTTTCGCAATAAAAATACGCTCCCGCGCTATGCGACTATAAACGAAAAACAAAACATACAGAACTTCTAAGGACTGCAATCGCAACAGAATGCCAATGATTTCGCATCTTAACTCTCACACCTGCTCTCGAAGAGCACAAGTTAACCAGAGGGAATGCAGGAGCAGTGAGAGTAAATCTCTAAAGCACTTCGACCACGGAAAAAACAGCTGGTACCATGAAGAATGCTTGGTTGCAACCGAACAAAATAGCGCTGCGTACAGTGCTGCGTTAAAAGCGAACGCAACAAGAAGAGTATGTTAACGCTACCGCGAGTCGAAAAGCGAAGCCAGACGCTTTTACAGGAAGAAAAAGCAAAGGCAGAAAGGCGTGAAAGCTAGTGGCTTGAGCATCTAGCCACCTGGAATAACACCCACAAATTTTACCATCCAAAGAAGAGGATGAACCCAACCCCAGTGGGTTAGGGGGCTTAGAATATACTCGCGGATAATACTAAATTGATTCAAGGGGTTTTGTAGCGCAAACCCTTTCAAGGGATTGCCAGCGTTATTTATAGCTTAACTAACCCAACTGTCGACCTCACTTACCCGTGGCGAATCCTTTTTCTGAAAGCCGAGGCTCTGGGTACCCCAAATTCCTCATGGATCTAGGTGGTGGGAGGGCGTTGTGGCTTTTATGATGACATGTGGTCATAGCATCGTTCCCGATATGGTCGGGCTATTACCTTATGGTGCTTGTTACCTTACCGTACCGGATATGCATCCGGCAAAGGACCATCATAGACCATCGATAACACTCCCCAAGGCCATCGGACCAGGAACTGTCGTAAATTTTACCAAAAAATTCGGCGACAGACGGAAGATTTTAAGTCTGGGGCAAACTCCTGTAGGAACGAAAACGGCGACCTTGTAACCGATGTCCAGAGAGTACTTAGATTATGAAGGGAACACATCTCTGCTCTCCTAAATGATGAGAGCGATGAAGCATCCAGGGAAAATGATGACTCCAATCACGCCATCGATGATGGTGGAATTAATATTCCCTCACTCGACTAACATGAATTTAGAATAGCAATAACTAGATTAAAAAATAACAATCCCATGGGCGTTGATAAATTTCCTGCCGTGGCCAGGAGTTGGTGGGGCGCATGTATCCACTATATGCAAAACATGGCCGGAGAAATGCTTGCCCGACGATTGTAGCCTAAATATTCTTAGCACAGCCCACAATACGGGAGTTTCAGGAAACTGCGCAAACTATCGCGGAGTCAGCCTTCTTAGTATAATTTACAAGGTCCTTTCAAGCGTATTGAGCGAAAGATTAAAGCCCACCGCGAATCGGCTGATTGGACTTTATCATTGCGGCTTCAGACGAGGTGAATCTACCATTGACCACGTTTTCAAAATGGGTGGTAGCTTGGAAAAAACCAGGCGCAAAAAGAATTGACACACATTATCTCTTCGTCGATTTTAAAGCCGAAAGGAAAAGGAAAAGGTAAATAGAGTTGATCTTATTGCCATTCCAGAAACACATAATGGTCATAATGTCAATATCTGTGACATTGTATACATTTAAAATTTTACGTTATTGCCGTATCAGTTAGTCATAACCTTAATTGACTTTGTGGCTGTTTGAAGTGGTCATAAGAACAATTGGCGTTATGATCGTTGACCTTATATCACCCCTCCATAACAGCACATATAAAAATGCAACAATTTTTAGCACACACTATTATTCTGAAGCAAACAAGTTTTAAGCAAAGTTTTCCAGCGCTAAATTTCTAGCAACGGGTACCCGCACCTTTTACTTTAACTTCAGGCGTTAAGAAGAAGAAGAGTTTTAAGGATACTCGTGAATCTATAGCAATTTCCGTAAGAGTTTGACAGACAATTTTTCTTTTTACTAACATTAGCTGTAAAATATTCACGTAAATTTTAAACAATTTTTCAACAAAAAAAAAAAAAAACACAATGTTTACATTCACACGTTTTAAATACGATGATGCAACAATTTTCTATAATAACGCACTTTTCACAATTTCGTGACAAATAGCGTTTTTGAATTGCACACACGTTTTCGATTAGAAAATTCACGTTGTACTAAGTGCATTCAAACAAAATACAAATTCTGCTCTTTGCTGTCTTTATTAAGAATCAGCTGAGTGCTCTCAGCTCAACACCCAGCCAGCATTTTTTGAAAATTTTGATCAAAAAATATTTAAATATCATACCCAAAGATGATTAAAAACGTTCAAATTTAAAAGCATTTTCTGTTCGAAAATTAACGCATCGTCGGGAGAAAAATGTACCATAAATGTGATTATTCTTGAATAATCATTTAAGATTCCTATTTCGAAACGCTTTTTATTCTTATTTGATATCATTGTAAAATTGAGCTTTAATAGTTTTAGAGTAATATTTGACTGCTTTTCACAGTCATTTTCTGATCATATTATAATATATTTCAATCGTTTTGGTTGAGATTTTTTAATGCCATTATAATGCATTTATTCTTCATCTCATTCAAAATAAGATACTACATAATAATCTTATTTCATCAGGGGAAGAAAGCATGCGAAACTGAGCTATTCGAACCACAGCTAACTCGCAAACAAACTTGACCGATATACACCTGCGACTACAACATCCAACATCAGCATTATCGTCTGCATCTTAAAATACGGATACGATACGAGATGTTGAAGCTGTATCCAGGTATGTCAAGATAGTTTCACTTACCTGGGGTTCAAATAGCTCACAACCTATGTATTGTCCAATCATTATATATTTTCTGGGAAACTGAACGCGAGAAATGGTTGCGGAAATCTTCGTTCACGAGCAGCATTACATTATTTTTGTCTTGAAGAATATCTTTTGCATAAATAATAAAATTGTTATGTATGTATTTTTTCTTAACTTCATGATTGAAAAAATATGTGTATGTGAAAAAAATAAAATTTTTAATGAAAAGTAAAATTTCAACAAGTATAAAATTCATTATTCAGTCAACAAATATATTCTTAAAAGATTCAGAAAGCTGAATGAAAAATGATTATAAATTTTTGATCACCTAAAGTAAACACATTTGATTCAAATATGATTCCAAAATGTGATTGAAAAACTATATTCATTTTTTGATCATCAAAGGTAAGCATATTTGATTATTCCTTTTGTTGGTTTTTATGAAATATTAAAATTTAGTCATTAAAGGACCTTAAAAATGATTCCAAAAAGTGATCGAAAAATGTTTTTTAGTTTTTCATCATCAAAAGTATTCATATTTGATTATTTCTTTTGTTCAATTGTATGATAACTCAATATTTAGTCAGAAAGAGTAATCAAATTGTATTGATATGTGGGGAAATTCAAAATTGAATCACCTAAATGCTGAGTGGGCAATTATGAGTGAGAGTGCTTTTTTGCAGATTATCAAATACAAATATATTTATTTCCTCTAAAATTTTCACTAACAAAAAAATAAAAAATTAACGGACAACTGAAAAAGAGATCCCACTGAAACAAAAAAATTAAAATTATTATCTGTGGGCAACCTTTCATTTGTATACTTTAAAAATTTTTTTTTGTTGTTCATGCACTTTAATAGAAATCATATAATTAGCCACTAGTCGATTTCAAGCTATTTTTATAACACCCACCTCTCTCGCTTGCTCATTCACAAAGACGCTAAGACGCCTGGACCGCCTACCGCAAGCGGCACACGACTGAATTTCTTTTCAAATAATTACATACTTGGCAGCGTCACATTAAAGAGCCAAATTAGTTTGAGAACAAATCACTATTAAACCACTTGTGGTTAGAAAAAGTAGTAAAATTTTTTGAAAAATAAACGATGCAAATACACTGTGAGAAATCTGTGGCTAAAATAGCGCACTTTCAATTTCAATTTCAATTTATTTAAAAAAAAAAAGTGGTTGTGACTGTAAGACAGAGTCTTTTATAGCACATCAACGATTATACATTGCAAAATAATTAACAATTAAGCCTAAATTCTTATAAGACAAATACTAACAATAATTATAAACTTAACGAATAGAAAGTTTTGTTGGTAAAAGAAAGAAAGGTGGAAATACAAGGAAGACTATAAAGTTTTACAACAATCACATTAAGCTCCCTAAACTGAAGTAGTCATGAATCACCCTTCTGTAGTTGTTCCTACACAACACACCCTTAAGGAAATTTGGGATAGAATTCCAGAGCCTTACAGCATGTATAAAGAATAGCCTCGAAGAGCACAAATAGAAATATCTGGGAATGATCAATTTGCGATGTCTACCAGACTTTGAAAATTTAAGTTTCTCAAAAAGATACTTTGGTGTTTGAAATTCAATGAGTTTGTACATGTATATACAATTTCGCGCTGCTATGTACTCAAAAATACTGCATCCGATAACTTTGCGCTTCCATGGAGATATATGATCATATTTTTGTAGGCCGTAAACATACCGTGTGACGTTGTTAAAAGTAACATCAATTTTATGGGACGAAGCAGAGTCAAGTTGACTGTAAACGAGCTCTGCGTACGTTATTTGTGGAAGGATCAGCTGCATAGCTAGTTTTTTCCTAGTCTCTAGGGGAGTGAACGAAGCAGACATTCTCAATCTACGTAAAACAGAATAAACATTACTCACAACTTTATTTACATGGTCGACACAGTTTAATTTTGAGTTAATCACAAAGCCCAGATTTTTTATTTTGCTAGTAAACGAAAGCACGTTTTCACCAACGAACAGTTTTGGAATATCTTCAGTATGCACAACACTATTGCTTATAGGCAGAACATATGACTTTTTGGCATTCAAGCACAGACCGTTTTTACAAGCCCATTTCGCAATAGCAGACAAGTCGCAATTTATTTTGTAACACAAATCATCAACAAGACCAACACGACTACATAAATACAATTGAATGTCATCAGCATAAGCATGTGCATTAACATACTGACACCTAGCGAACACATCATTGATAAAAAGAGTAAACAGAAGAGGACCAAGGACAGAGCCTTGCGGTACACCAGAAGAGAGAATACATGATCTAGATGCAGTGCCTTTGCATACAACTTTCTGAGTCCTTTCGGCAAGGTAGCTGGCCATAAGGCTAACTGATGTAACTGAAAACCCAAAAAAACATTTGAGCTTTTCACAAAGAAGTCTATGACTAACTAAATCAAATGCCTTTGAAAAATCCAGGAGGCAAAGAAGAGTTAGGTCACCTTTATCAAAATTAATTCTTATGTCGTCCAGTATTTTCAACATAGCTGTAGAACAACTGTGCTTAGGACGAAAACCAGATTGCAGTGGATTGAGCAGATTATGTTCTTGAACGTATAATGAAATTTGAGCTGCCATCAAGGACTCACACACTTTAGCGAAGGCTGGAATAACGCTGATTGGCCTGTAATCAGAAGGTGTTATGGCTGCATTTTTTTTGGCGACAGGAACAATCACAGCCTTTTTCCATTCCACTGGGAAACACGAAATTGTAAAGCAATGATTGATTATGTGTGTAAGGGTTCCTAGCACGAAAGGCAGTACAATTTTCACAAACTTCAAGGATATTCCGTCCTCTCCTATGGCATCGGACTTGATTCTCATAAGGGATTCAAGAACATCTTTTTCACTTACTGCGCTAAATTGAAATTCTCTCTCCGGTGAAAATGTGTGTTCTAGGTACTCAGCTCTGTCCTGGACAATACCCGAACTACTAAAATAATCGTTAAGAGTATTAGGATTAATCTGACGCTCAATCGTCTGTTTACCATGGATGTTGAGATTCTTTAAGTTTCGCCATAAATCTTTAGATGCTAGTGCCGGATTTAACTTTCGGTGACAGTATATTTGCTTTGCTTGCCTAGTGATGTAAGTGGCCTGGTTATGCGCTAAAATAGCGCATGTACGAATCTTCGAATACTGCGAAGTTAGCCCGACATCAACCGACTGGAACCTCTTCAAGGGCCTATTTAATGAGGGCGCTGTTAGGTGGGCATAGATGACTTACTCGAGAGCTACAAAACTCTGGGAGTGGATGGCGTCTATCCATCCTTTCTGCAACAAGGAGAGGGGTTTATCGCACATATAACCAAGATTACTGGTGTATATCCCGATAGTATGGAGAAGAGCAAATGTGATCTTCATACCTAAGTCGGCTAAAAAGAAATACTCCAATCCGAAGTCCTATAAACCTTACATCTTTTGCTATGAAAGCAATGGAGAAGATCATAGACCACGATATCAGTTCAAACGCTCTCGACAAAATACAACTTTATCCGTGCCAGCACGCGTATAAGACATGAAGCTCGACAGATACTGCATTATATCACGAACGATATCGTCATAACTGCCAGAGGCAAATTTGAGAGCTGCCATAGTGACACAATGCAAATAGAATTGAGGTCGACAAAGGAATAGCGTACGAAGGTAGGACTAAGAATCAACCATAGATTAGGGTAGATTGAACTGGCTGGTCCGGGAAGACTTCACATAGACTAAATGAGTCCACTGTATTGCGAGAAGTTTGCCGAACAGCCAAACTGAAGAACTTTATCTGGAACCAGCACCATATTATAAAATAACTCTGTCCTCTTGGCAAATACTACAATCTATGCTACTTGCTGCTTTAAAACGTACTCGATGGTTTCCCTCTTCAACCCTCGCTTTAGCACCAGGCCTAATTTAAAGGAATGTGACGCCAGAGGGCAGTATCCAGTAAGAACACCCAACATGGGCTTAGAGTTTCCTCGTTTCAATGATAAGAGTACTTTCGCAAGTCAAAGGTTGTAAGACCTGCACACGATTCTGGACACAGTACCGCGGTTGGTTCCACTGGATCCCAATTTGATCGATAGTGTGCAAATCTCACCGTCTATTAATCCCAGCCAATATGATTGGCATTTATACCGTACAAGCTTCGAGGGATTTGCCCTGTGTATGCTAATACGATTGATTGCTGTTTCGCTGTCAATATAAGAATTTACGCGGCTGCAGCTTAAGCTATTTTCCTTCGGTGTTTCTACTGCTTTGGTCACGGTTAATCTTTCAGCCTGAAAAACTCTACAATGATCGAGCAGTTTGTAGAATTTCTTTATTTCCGGACCTGTGCAGCATATCGCAGACCTTATCTCTTCCACTACTTTAGCATCCTTGGTGTACACATTTATAGCCTCTTCTGTCATTAAAGCGCCTATGCGCCAAGCTTTTAAGTGTATTGTGCCTCTAAGAGTCCCATCTCAGCGCAGTCAAGTGTTAGAAAACGCTATACTTACTTACTTACTTAATTGGCGCTTAACCGTCTAAACGGTTATGGCCGTCCAACAAGGCGCGCCAGTCGCTCCTTCGCTCCGCCAACCGGCGCCAATTGGTCACACCAAGGGAGTTTAAATCGTTTTCCACCTGGTCCTTCCAACGGAGTGGGGGCCGCCCTCTACCTCTGCTTCCATAGGCGGGTTCCGATAGAAACACTTTCTTGGCCGGAGCATCATCTTTCATTCGCATAACATGGCCTAGCCAGCGCAGCCGCTGCGTTTTAATTCGCTGGACTATGTTGATGTCTGCGTATAGCTCGTACAGCTCATCATTAAATCTTCTTCGGTACTCGCCATCGCCAACGCGTAGAGGTCCATAAATCTTTCGAAGAACTTTTCTCTCGAACACTCCCAAAGCCGCTTCATCTGCTGTTGTCATGGTCCATGCTTCTGCCCCATATAGCAGGACGGGTACGATTAGTGACTTGTAGAGTATGATTTTCGTTCGCTTTCGTTCGTTTCGAAAACGCTATAAGACTCCAGCATTATGGTCTGTCCTCAATCTGGCCTAAGGATTTGCTCTCGCTGCAGTTGCTAACACTATATTCTTCGCCACCAGGTATACTGGGGGAACGTGTAGAATGGCATACAGTGCAGCCGTCGGAGTTGTTTTCAGGACTTCCGTTATACTAAGCATTGGTAATCTCAAAATTTATGAGGTGTTTGTGTGGCTATCCACTGAACAAATACTCTCCGCTAAATATCCAATGATATTGAGAGCGCGATAGACCCCACGCACCCAAGCATTCTTTTATATGCATAAATTGCCGTCGAGGCCTTTCTCACTGTATTCTACACGTTGAGCTTTCACAACAACTTACTGTATAGAATGATTTCTAGATTTTTGTACAAGTTTTTTCCTGCAGGGTTGCTTTTCCTTGCTAGACCTTATTCTTCTTAGTAAACAAGCCCATATTCATCTTTTGAGCGTTGACCGCAACCTGACATAAGAGGACCAGGAACGAATATACAGAGGCCATCGATCCATGCAGGACCTAATTTTTGGAAACCACTTTCTACCTACGACAACTGTAACATTATCTGCTTACGCCGTAAATTGGAGCGTTCTTTCAACGAGCCACCTGCGCAGTTGGTTGATAACCAGCATCCACAGCAGATGTTAAAATATCTGCCCTACGATAAGTTCTCCAAAAGTGGGAACGTAACTTAGTCTTATGCACCCTTCAACAATTATTTTAAGCCATTTGACGCAAGTTCTACCCTTAATTTGTAGAATGGCAGGGAATTTTCCAGCCGAACTATTCACCGCACATTCGTTGTTGGTATCAGTCACCAAGCCCGGCACTAACCGTCGCGAGAACGAAGTGTAAGTGCTGTGTGCTGCCTCTTCTGCAACATCTCCTGATGGGAAATGAGTGTTCATAAGCTCTTCAAGGTACTCATCACTATTACGTGACCTCTCTCCGTCCTCTTTCCTTATTAAGCTCTGAGTACTCGATGCTTGAACAGAAATTTGTCTAGGAGAGAAAGAGGGGAATTAAATTAAGCGGGAAGAATGAAAAAAGGGGTTGTAAAGTAACAGTAAGGTACCGGGGGTTGAAGAAAAGTTAAAGAGAGTGGGAGCGAGAATGCGGGGAGGAAAGGGAAAACAGAGAAAGCACACAAGTACGAGAAATAGAGATGAGGGTATAAAGAAAACTTTAGGATGAAAAGTGGTAGTTCAAGAGAGGAAGAGCAGAATATGAGAGAGCGGTGTAAGTATTGATCGGGTTTGCAGTCTTGCTCATTCTGTGTATATACTCATGGAAGCGGCCGTTCTCAGTTAGAAATTAAGACAACTAGAGAACAAACTCTAATCATAGCTCCAACTCAAGATTCAATTATTGCAGCTTCAACGAAGAGGTGATAAACTGAGGTATGTCGATGAGTGGCCCATAATGGTAGTTGATCGGTGCTTCCCGAATTTCATTGCATCCGACCAAAAAAAAAGTTCTTTGAATTTTCTTGAGTATGCAGTTTTCTAGCCCAATAAATTTTAGTCAGACAAATTTCAGTTATAGGTACATATCTCAAAATTCACATTGTTTTTTGACATTTTTTTCGTAGGGTTTTTAACATTTTCTTCCACACAATGTGTGATTTTTACTTCCTTTATATTAGGCCGGTTGAATGTTTGTCCGCTTTTCATACAAATCTTGCAATCGATTTTTAAGTAACTTTTCATTGAGCTACAAACGTGAAACTTTACACATATGTAGGTTAAAACACCGTGACAATGCAACAAAAGGAAAAATTCCGTTAGGTGGCGCACGGATTAAAATATTTAGATAAGAATTTGGAAATTTGGTGTTTTGAGATCGGTTTTAAGGTAATTTCTCATTGAGCTACAAACATGAAACCTTAGAGAGAGGTTAAGACACCGTGACAAAGGAACAAAAGGAGAAAAAATTCCGTTAGGTGGCACGCGGATCGAAAAAAATTAGATAATAATTTGGAAATTTGAAACCGGGTTTTAAGTAACTTATCGATGAGCTAGAGGCTAAAAATTTAGACCTTAATTCAGAGGTCGATGACAGTCGATGACACAATACAAAACGTTTCGCTAGGGGGTGCACGGACTGAGATATTTTGATTGATTTTTATGTAGTTCTCATTGAGCTACAAGCGTAAAACTTAACAGAACGGTTAAGACACCGAGAAATGTAAGAAAAGGAGAAAATAAAAGTAAAATAAAAAAATTTTAAGCACTTCCTTTGAGAAATCAAAAATCAAATAGAACATTTTGACATAGAAATTGCAAAAATATTTATGAGAAGTAGAAATATAAAAGTGGAGCGCACATTACTTGGATTGGAAAGTTGGTAGGAAAGGAGATATAATTAGTCAAAATTTAAAAATCAAAATTTAGCAAGAATATGTCTTTACATAAGGAGACATTTTTCGTTGATTTTTGTCCATTTATATAAACGAAGTGCTTAAAATTTTTTTATTTTATTTTTATTTAATAAAAAAGTTATCAATAAATCAAACATTTAGCAGCATTTTTATGATGACCGTCTAATTGGTTTAGTGTCAAGCTTATGATTTTAACTGCTTAATAAATACATATTTAAATGTCACATTTATTTGCAAATCAACAATAACGAATATTGTCTTAATGGCCCCTTTTGTTCAAAATTGCCGATTTCACACTTCGTTTCCGGATAAATAAAAACGAAATAAAAATAAAAATTTTATTTCACACCAATTTGAATTTTCTTAGCCATTAATCAATAAGAGTATTAGCGTCCATAAATATTTGTAAAAAGATGACGATTTTCGGGATTTTTCGCCTGTCGGCATTTTTGGCAAATGAAAGTTCAATCGCGAAACTGTCCTGAAATTTACCTTGCCTCCACTGATTGACATAAATTGTGACACTAGGGTGGCCACGAGAAATCTATTTTAGATTTTCCGGCCAATCCGATAATGTTAAAAGGTGCCTCATTGAGGTCAAAGTTAGGAAAACCAGCGATTTTTCAGAAAATTTTGTTTTGCGTTTCGTCAGTAAAAGCGAAACCATTTATGCCAGGAACTTGACTCGTACACCATTCGTTAGGTAATTTTATTTGTATTGATTTTGATATTAATAATATTTTTATAAAACGGTTATTTTTAGCAGTATTTAGCATTTATCATATCAGGTCATAGTGGATATCCCTACTTTTTAATTTCCATGCAAACGTCTATAGACATTACAATATTCAATGGTATACGAGTCAAGTTCCTGGCATAAATGGTTTCACTTTTACTGACGAAACACTAAAATTTTTTTTGAAAAATCGCTGTTTTTCCCAACTTTGACCTCAGTGAGGCACCATTCAGCATTATCGGATTGGCCTGAAACTTTGCAATAATCTTTTTCTGATCTATTAGCATATTTTAGGAGGGTGCCCCGAAAGATAGAACAAAAATTAAAATGCACCATATACTTTTTAACCACCCTATTGTGACACATATATATTTAGATATAACTAATACAAAACCACAAGCTTTGGTAGTTCATATTGTGACGATTATTAGCAACGCTAAGGGAAACTATCGTCTCTAAGCCGATGCTAAGCAGTGACTTGTCTGCGCATCAATAAATCAATCATTATGTCTACACAGATGTACGTACACGCAGCGGAGCAGATATCTTATCTGAGATGCTCCCAAAAGTAGGCAATTATCTGTGGAAGTGTCACTCACATATACACGCGCATATGAGAAGCTATACACGTGCATCTGTGGTTATAATTTTATAGCAGTAACTAAGTAAATTCTGGAAGCGCCTAGAAGTATGCGAACGAGAAATCACAGAGTATAAAGGGCAGCAACAGTAGAGGCACGACAATCGGTTTTGATTTAAGCAAGCTATCTGCTGCGAAGTATAAGTGTACTTTCAAGTAGTCCAATAAAGACCATTTTTGCATTATTCAATATTGGAGTTATTTATTCAACAGTTTAGTGATTCGAACGTTAGCAAAATATTCGTTACAATTGGTGTCAGAAGAGGAATTGTTGAATAAATTCCAGAGGACAACAAGGACACTGCAAAATTAAGTGAATTGAAGATCCAGCAACTGAAGGAGGAGTTAGAGAGCCGTGGATTGAATACAACCGGCATTAAACTCGAACTTGAGGCACAACTATGAGAGGCAATGGAAGCAGAAGGAATTAACGTGGAAGAGTATCTTTCATTTTGATGTCGACGAGACAACAACAAATTTTGAAGAGAAAAACGAAAAATCGCAGACAGTTACGAGCACAGATTTGAACACGATGTTGGCTGCAATATCTGCACAAACATCCACAGTAACATCGAGGATGGAAATATAGGAGGCACGCATTTCAGAAATGTCGTCACAAATATCATCCCAACTGGAATCGCAGGAGACACGCATCGCATCGAAGATTGAAGCACAATTGGATGAACAGAAAACACACATGGCGTCACAAATTGCAGAACAATTAAAAGAGCAAGAGGCACGCATAACATTACAACTCGAAGCACAGGAAGAGCGTATCTCAACGAAGCTGAATGCACAGGAAACAAAAATCTCATCGCAGTTGGAGGCTTTTAGTGAACGACAAGATAAAATAGAGGACGAAATGGATGCTTTGAAAGATCGTATACAGGAGTTGCAACTAAATCGCCCAGCAGTTTCAACGAGTAAACCATAGGTAAAAACACCATCCTTTGACGGTCCTTTCCAGGTCCTTAAGATACAATTTGAGAAGACCGCAACAATGAACAAATGGAATGCTGAAGATAAAGTTGCTGCACTGTTCATGGCATTGAAAGAGCCTGCAGCTGAGATTTTAGAAACCGTTCCAGAGGGCGAACGAAACTGTTATGAAGCATTGATGGGCGCTCTTGAGAGACGATACGGAACTGAGCATAGGAGACAGATATACCAAATGGAGTTACTGAACCGCTTCCAGAGGCCTGATGAAACATTGCAAGAGTTTGTGTCGAATGTTGAAAGGCTGGCACATTTAGCGAATGCGGACGCACCCGTTGAATATGCCGAAAGGGCAAAAATCCAGAGCTTTATTAATGGAATGCGGGATATCGAAACGAAGCGAGCAACATACGCAAACCCAAAACCTACATTCACAGAAACGGTATCACATGCTCTGATTCAGGAAACAGCATCGCTTCTGCGTAAGCCAGCGTTCAAAGCACGCCGTGTGGAGGTGGAAAGGCCAGACTGGGTGAACACAATATTGGAGGCGCTGAAAGGATCGCAAAAGCGGAGTGAAAGAGTTATCAAATGCTTCAAATGCGGGAAGCCCGGTCACATTGCACGTCATTGCGATCATGATCCTAGTGGTTTCAACAGCATGGGTGGTCTTAATAACAAAGCTGGAGGGGATGAGCAAGAGCGAGTAAGATGTAGAGATCGAGAGCTAGCTCCAGCTATTGAATGTCCTGTGATATCTGTGTCGCAAATTGGTAGAAAATCGAGCAGTCTTACTGTCGGAGGACATGTGGATGGAAAGGAGCGTTTACTGACTGTAGATACGGGCGTATCTCATTCCTTAATCCGATCTGACTTGGTCAACAGGAGAGTAAAACCGTTACCTGGAGTAAGGTTGCGTACGGTCACTGGCGAGTATAACCAAGTCCAGGGAGAAGTGATATGTAAAGTCTTAATTGGAGATGCTAGCGGCGTTACATCAGGAAATTCGTCTGATCGGAACGATCAGACTTAGGTGGAGGGCCGTGTGACGAATACTAGCAACACTAAGGGGTACCATCATCTCTAAGCCGATACTAAGAAGTGACTCGTATGCACATCAACAAATCAATCATTATGTCTATCCATATGTCCATACGAGCAGCGGAGAAGAGACGCACAACAAACACATGCATATATCTTATCTGAGATGCTCCCAAAAGTAGGCAATTATCTATGGAAGTGTCACTCACATATACACGCGCATATGTGAAGCTATACACGTGCATCTGTAGTTATAATTTTATAACAGTAACTAAGTAAATTCTGGAAGAACCTAGAAGTACGCGAACGAGAAATCACAGAGTATAAAAGGCAGCAGCAGTAGAGCCACGACAATAAGTTTTGATTTAAGCAAGCTATTAGTTGCGAAGTATAAGTGTTATTTCAAGTAGTCCAATAAAGATCATTTTGCATTATTCAATATTGGAGTTATTTATTCAACAGTTTAGTGATTCGAACGTTGGCAAAAGATTTGTAATAAGAGGAATTGCAGCAAATTCGTTACAATATTGTAGCGAATCTTAAAGATTTTCGGTTATTCCTTGACTTCGGCTATCGTTCGTATCACTGAACTGTGGAACAAATAAGTTCAAATTTTCTGTATAGAAAATACTCTTAATACACTCTCCGTTGTCTCGTTCGCCTATAGGATCCATATCATTTTACTTGTAAATGAGAAAGCGTCCCTTGGAAATGAGAATAGTCAATTGTAAATGAGAATACGTCATATGAAAATGTGAATAGTCAATTGTAAATGCAAAAGCGTCACTTAGATATGGGATGTCATTTGTAAATTAGAGAGCATCAAATGAAAATGCGGAAGCGTCATTCATATATAGTCAGTTGGAAATGAGAATAGTCAATTGTATATGCTAAAGCGTCATTTGGAAATAAGAATAGTAAATAGTAAATGAGAAAGCGTCAGATGTAAATGCGAAAGCGTGAAACGGAAATTAGAATAGTTACGTGTAAATGAATAAGCATAAACTAAATATGCGAAAACGTCACTTGTAATTTGCAAGATATTCGTACATTCATTTATTCGGCGCGATATCAGTGTCTGGAGTGTCGTCGATCGACCGACAAAGGGTCTATTAAAGATGAGTGCATGTGCTGCTTCAGTAAGATCAGTTTGTCAACGATCGGAGGAGTAGGTGAACGACTTAAACGACTTTGTCGGCCATGCCGTTTGAGTATCGAGCCATCATCAGCTGATGCTTAAAATGGCCAAACGGAATTGCTGCATTTAACACTGTGCTCGTCAACGCTAATCCCCAACGAGACTATCAAAGGAAAAGTTATAAAAAATAAGTGAAGGGATACATTACCATAACACTGACAAGCGTATGGAGCGCAACTGCTGCATTATTTATCTAGATTAATCGGTGCATGGGGCGAGCAGATCAGCAACTGAAGGAGATTGCGCGAGAGCAATTCGGCATTCAACGTCGTTCCATGGAAATCCTCCCACTCCAAGATAAATATTGTGTTGGAACATAGGCAATTTCCCATCACGTGTTATTGTTCTTAAAGGAAATAAAAATTCTCAATTACAAATAACGTTTCCGCATTTTCATTTGATGCGTTCTCATTTACAAGTGACTATTCCCCATTTCCGTACGACGCTTTCTTATTTACAACTGTAACTGGTGTAGTCTTGTTTCTGGTTACAAATTTCTTTTTGATTTTTGTCGGCCTGTGATGTAACAGAAAACTGCATTATTCGCAATTCTAAACACGAATGTCTCGAAAACCTGAACCAATTTAGATAAACTTAAGGAATTTAGGTTCTGTGCAATAAAAACCTTTACACTCATTAGCAAAAATCTTGGCAGAGATTTTATTTTTTTTTTTGTTTCCCTTGTTTTGCTCCTTAAGGGGGGATATTTTTGGAACAAGTTTTTAATTATTTAAATGAATATTAAAATTGTATTTTAAACAATCCGGGATAAACTTCAATAATTCCCGGGATCGTCATCCCTAGTTTGTAGGTATTTAGGTTCATACCCCTCATTAAAAATGTTACCCTTATAGAAGGCTTTTTACAGGTGGCCAGAAGACTTATAGCTTGAGTCCTTAAATCTTTTGTTGTTTATGTTGTTGTAGCAATAAAGACAACACCAAAGGATTATTATAGATGTTGATGGTCCTTTGCCGGATATAAATCCGGTACATTCCGGTAGGAAGCACCATTGAGGTACAAGCCCGACTATCTCGGGAACGATTTGATATGACCATATTGAAACATCTATGCCATCCACACAGCTACCCCCTGGTTCCATTTCCACGAGTAACTTGGCGTCGCCAGAGCCTCGCTTGCTCACGGGTAGGTGAGGTTGCCAATTGGGTTGGAGAAGCTATAAATTGCACTGGCAACTCCCTGAAAGGTTTGCCTTCTTAGGCGCATATTATGACAGGAATACCTACCGTGGGTATATTCCAAGCTTCTTAAAAACCTGTAAGGCGTATCAGTTCTATGGAATATGCAAAATAATATGTACCTTTTGTTTCGCGGTACTAATATCATTAGACAAAAATCTTATCCTAAAAATAACATTATGTATAAAGCTAATAGTCCGTATAAAATAAAGTTTATATAATGCATTATCATAGGACATAGCGGCCGCCGATGTGTGATGGTAGCATGCTCCGCCTCCCACACTGTAGATCCTGGCTTCACGCCCGGGCGAAGCAACATCAAAATTTTAGGAACCAGTTTTTTTTAGTTGGAAGAAAATGTTTCTAAGCGGGGTTGTTGTTGTAGCGATAAGGTTGTTCCCCGAAGGCTTTGGGGAGTGTTATCGATGTAATGGTCCTTTGCCGGATACAGATCCGGTACACTCCTGTACCACAGCACCATTAAGGTGCTAGCCCGACCATCTCGGGAACGATTTATGTGGCCACATTAAACCTTCAGGCCATCGCCTCCCTACCCACCCCCAAGTTCTATGAGGAGCTTGGGGTCGCCAGAGCCTCGTCTGTTAGTGAAACAGGATTCGCCGCGGATAGGTGAGGTTGACAATTGGGTTTGGAGAAGCTATATATTGCGCTGGAAACCTGAAGGGTTGCGCTACACAGCCCCTTGAATCTGGTAATTTAGTCGCCTCTTACGACAGGCATACCTACCGTGGAAATATTCTGACCCCCTAACCCACTGGGGTTAAGCGGGGTCGCATCTCGGCAGTATAAATCATGCTCTTCGAGTGTATTTCTGCCATAAAAAGCGCGTAGTTAAATCTCATCTGCCTTGCAGATGCCGTTCGGAGTCGGCACAAAACAAGGGAAATATAAAGAACTTATATTAAAGGTTACAGGCCAACCAAAAAGGGCTTTAAAAGCTTTTGTCATACGAGGCATTTTCGACAGAAAACAGAGAGAAGTTCAAAAACTTCTGGAAAAGCAAGCTTCTCGCTTTTGTCCTTTGGAAATTTCGAAAATTTTAAAGTTTGATATAAGGTTTAAAACGCGCTGCTGTCCTATTCCACATTACTTACAAACTCTTATACAATTTTTTGCTGGGTATTTTCAAATGTAAAAATTTGGGGAACAACACGCTATGAAGTAATCACAATCGCATGTTCGTCCAAGTTAAGACATTCATAATTTTATATTTAAATCAGATTTATGGTCAGAAATTTTTGACATTCGCCAAAAAGCTGGTAATTAAGTTCGCCACTCACTTATATACATAAATGGTGCTTAGAAGTTTGAGCGATTTTGGCCGTTCAACAAAGTGTTTATCAAGACGCTGTGTCGCTTGATCCCTGCAGATACCTTATATTGTCCTCGCTCACCATTTTCGCTTCTACTCCCTTCTTTGGAATTAAAAAACGACGCAGAAATACTGCGAAAGTTTGACCTAGGAAAAATTTGCTACGTCTGATGATCGACACTCTGCTCCTCCAGCGGGTGAAGGGACTTAGAATATACCGACGGGGAGAATACCACATTAAACAGAGTATACCTTTTCGATAATAAATCGATAAGAAATCCATAACTTTTCGATAACAAGGTGGTAGCACTCTGATAGCAAATCGATAACTTTTCGATAGCATATAGACAACAAATTAATCGATTACTTTTCGATAGTAAGTTTATTACTTTTCCATAACTTATCGATAAAAAATCGAAAACCTTTTGATAACAAATTGGAACTTTTAGATGACAAATTGATAACATGCCGATAAGAAATTGGTAACAAATCTATAAATTTTTGACAACTTTTCAATAAATAAATGACATCTTTCTTTAGCAAATCGATAACTTCTCGATAAAAAACCGATAGTTCGTCCATAAAAAATCGATTAATCATCGTTTACCTTTAGTATTAGTAGCAAATTTACATTGATAACAAATCGTCGCTAACATTCTTACATGGCGGAACCACACAGCTGACAGCCGGAAATCAGCTGATTAATGCGATTTTAATATGATTTGACACTTCAATTTCCGGCGTAGTACGATTTTGACGTTAATCCATCAATTAACAAAAACTTTTATCAGTGCTTCGCGCCATCCAAATGGTGCGACCACTCACTAATAGTCATCAATGTCCTCTAACGGGAGTCGAGGAACTTGCATTTTCAACAGGGTTGGATCAGTGAGATAAGGGTGTTAGAGGCGTTGGATCCACATTGCAATTCAAAAGAGGGTTGGTGTCGTGTGGGAACACATGACAAGCGTGAAATACATTGGGTATATCGGAGTTAATTCTCGATAAGTAAGAGTTTAACATATTACAGTAACCAGATCGCAATTGAGCTAGAGTGATGCGCGTCTGCCTGAGGAGGTTGCTTTTCTAAACTGCAAGCTTGGGGTATTTGTCTTTAGGAACGGAGTTTACCGGGCAAACCCTGGCATAGTGGGCCGATGATTTGAGTAAATTGAGATTTGATAAATTGAGTAAAAATTTAAAAAGCGAGCGGTGGAAGCCATATGCTATAATTTAATATAACGAAGATCAAGTGATACACAACACAATTCCTAGAGGTTGCCTGAAGAATCATAAATAATATGTATGTCTGTGTATACAAAGAGTCATGCGAACGCACGTTTATGAGTACTACAAGACATTCATAAACAAACAAGTAGTGGGCAGCCGAAAAAGAGGGGACCATTAAAATAACATTGTATCGTGCTGTAAAAACTTTTTTTTTTACTCTTCCTCCCAGTCTACCCTACGCCCTTCGCTCTCCCATCCACACGCCTTTCGAACAACTCCCTATACGCACACAATCAGTATTTACGTAGTCAAGTTACCAAATAAACAGAATGCGACTGGAATGCGGAACTCTGCGAACTTTGTATTGCACATAGAAGATGACGTTCATAATGAATGGGCGTAGTCACCCTTTGAGCAAATGTGGGGATGAGTTTAGTATTAGCTCTGGGTAGTAAAATGCTTGTTTGGTCACATTTAATTTTACTTTCAATAGTTTAGATTATATTAAGCTGCCGCCGTGAAGTAATGTACGAGTCAAGAGAAAAAAGTGTTTGACTAAATGGGCTCATTCCATATCAGTGGTTTAACAAACGTGTGTATTTGTACCATGAAGATGCCACTTGGAGTCAGCACGGACCTATAACGCTTCCCGCGGGAGCCCGATCTATGTACCGGAGCGACTCGGGACTTTTTTTCGACCAAGGGCTGTTATTTTAGTGTAACCCCGTTTAATTTGTTACGTCCAATTAATAAAATTTACCATCCCACTCGTTGTTGTTGTTGTAGCAGTGCTTCGCCCCATCCAACAGGCGCGACCGATCACAACTTGTCATCAATGTCCCATAACGGGAGTCCAAGGAAACTTGCTGTTTCAACAGGGGTGGACCAAAATGAGAGGGGTGTTAGAGGCGTTGGTTCCACATTACAATTGAAGAGATGGTTGGTGTCATTTGGGGGACACATTGCAAGCAGGGCATGCATTTTGTATGTCGGCGTTGATTCTGGATAGGTAGGAGTTTAACCTGTTACAGTATCCAGATCGAAGTTGAGCGAGAGTGAGGCGCGGTTCCCTTGTAAGATTGCGTTCCTCCTGTGCTAGCTTTGGGTATTGTTCTTTAAGTATTGGATTTACCGGGCAATTCCCGGCATAGAGGTTCGACGCCTGTTTGTGGATTTCACCGAGGACCTGCTTCTGCTTTTAGCTTCGGCTGTGTTCTCAGGTGCCGTATTTCCTCATAATGCTTACAGAGATGGCTCCTTAGGCCCATGGGCAGTGTAGCATCATCATGCAGATGTATGTTGGGATGCCCAGGTTTATGGGTATTCAACAAAAACTGTTTGGTTAGCATTTGATTTCTCTCCCTGATGGGGAGTATTCTCGCCTCATTGTGTAGATGGTTTTCTGAGGGCATAAGAATACAGTCCGTAGCAGTTCTGAGGGCGGTATTTTCGCAGGCCTGTAGCTTCTTCCAGTGTGTAGTCTTTAGGTTTGCGATCATATCGGGGACACGTAGCACGCAATCGGCTGGCCAACTGCTTTTTAAGTGGTAATGAGCGTTTCTTTATCTTTACTCCAAGTACTGCCAGCAAGAGATTTGAGGATTTTATTACGGCTCGAGATTTCGTTACAATTGCGGCTGCATGCTCTCCAAAATGAAAATCCTGATCGAATGTCAGGTTTAGCATGGCGAAGGAACTGGAGAGATCAGGGAGATAGCTGTTTATTTTGTTACAAAGCTCATCGATCTGTGGGCCTGGGCCTGTGACCATTATTGTGCAATCATCGGCGTAGGAAACGATAGTGACTCCTTCTGGTGGTGAAGGTAGCTTTGATATGTAGAAGTTAAACAAAAGTGGGGATAAGACAACGCCCTGTGGCACCCCTTGTTTAATTTTTCTTGGTTTGGATGTTACATTCCTGAATTGCACCGATGCTTGTCAACCAGACACGTAATTTGCGGTCCACCTTTTAAGAGTTGGGGGAAGGCGAGACCTTCCAGGTCTTGCAGTAACGTGCCCTGGTTGACCGTATCAAAAGATTTTGACAGGGCTAACGCAACGAGTACTGTCCTATGGTGGAGGTTTTGATTTAATCAGCAATTTATCTGAGTACTAATGGCGTTTAGCGAGGTGATTGTGCTGTGTAATTTTCTGAAGCCATGCTGATGATTAGCTAGTTGCAAATTTGCCTTAAAGTAGGGAAACAGAATGCCTTCAAGTGTCTTGGCTACTGGCGATAGGAGTGATATCGGACGATAAGAATCTCCTGTTAGCTGGTTTTTACGGCTTTAGTAGCGGGACCACCTTGGTAATTTTCCATTTTTCGGGGAAGGCAAACGGGGAAAGGGACAAGTGCAACCCCATTTACCATCCCAGTAACTCATGATATTTCTACCGTTTTCAAGCCGATGAATTAATCGAAAGCCTGATGTGGGGCAGAAACCCTAAATGTCTCCATCTTATAGAGTATAACTATGTAAAGCAATATACTGGGTGACTTTAAAATATATATACTCCAAATAGAAGCAAAACAAATTGTAAAATGTTCTCTTAAATTCATGCGTATCTATGTGCTATGTGCTATGTGCTATGTGTTTATGTTGCAGTTATTACACATCAAAAGTTTGAATGCCACTGCTTAAGCGCATCATGAGTACTTACGCTGATTTCCTCCAGGCGTCGCTCTAGCGCATCAATTGACTTCTTATCGTATGGCTTTTCAATTAAATCATTTATACGTTTGAGACCTTTTGTGACGAGTTCTTCCAAGTCAATGTTTAGCTTCTCGAGTGTAGAACGTGGGCTCGGTGTGCTAGAGCTCTCGGATTGTATTACGCTAGGCACTTTGGATCTGTAAAGATATAGAAATGAGACGGTAATAAGTTTGGCGAATATAAAATAACTAAATATTGAATTCATTTAACTGAAAGGAGTACATCTTTGCAGCCTGCATCAACAATAAAGGTGTCTTCAAAAGGGTTAAACGGTGGCCATCTGCGAGGCACTTACACGACATGCAACCCAAAACTCTATAGTTGCATGTATCGATTCTATGCTCTGGAGTCGAAAACGGAACTTTGCGGGCTGGCTCTGTTTGTAAAATAGCTATTATAGGCATCTATCAGAGTGGCGTGCTATCGCCTCTACTTTGGGTACTGGTAGTTAATCAAATTCTAGAAACTTTGATGCCATGAGCAACGATACGCAAGCTCATGGATACGGCGCTGTGCCGCATTTCGCGATGAGACATAACGCTCTAGGGCCAAAAACATGCTGGGGGTAAATCCAGCAAAAACTGAACCAATCTGGTTCTCGAAAAGACAATAAGAGCAATCAACATAGGGTTGAAAAGGTACAAAGGCTAGCTTGCCTTGGTGGGTCAGGCGCATTGCGCATTGCACATCAGGAATGGTTTAACGTAATTTTTCACTTGATGCCTCGCCAAGTGTCCGTGCAGAAATTGGCCACGAAAGGGGCTCTACGACTAAGAGAAGCCAACATGTTGAAACCAACCAAATACGGGCCCGTTACTGTATTAGATGACAAGACGCGGGGTAATTAAACAGAATCAGGTCAAGGCGGTTTTTGACTCCCAGGTGCAGAAAATAAGATACCTTTCAAGAGAGGGATGAGAGTAAGGCATCGACTGTGGAACTGACATAACAATCTACACCGACGGCTCAAAAATAGAAAAGCGAACTGGAGTTGGAATGTACTCAAAGCATCTGGGGGTAAATCAATCGTGCCAACTTTCTAACTCATGCAATGTCTTCCAGGTGGAACTCTATGCCACAGAGAGAGCAGCCGGACTGCTCCAGGATAGTACGATCCCAGACACCAATGTATCAATCATCATGTAGAGGCATTAGGATCCAACATTATAAATTCAGATATCGTGCGGAAGTGTTGAGCCTCGCTGGTGTCAATAACGCATATCAATGTCTACCTTTGCTGGGTCCCTGGCACAGGATAGGTTCCGAAATGGGCATAAGTGGACGGGTACAGCTTTGTTCAGCCACCGCTGGAGTATCTTCTGAAGAAAATTGAGGATTATGAGATTAAATCAAAAGGGTTGCTGTTTGTCAAACGATTGAGTGCGAGGTCTCAAGGTCCTTATGGCCATGTTTGCATAGGAAAGGAACTATCTTCCTTCTCAAGTTAAACAAATCTGCAGTGAGAGTACTGATGGATGTCATCAGAGGTCATGATCCGATGGTGGCGCATATATATAAACTTGCTCTGCAGAAGTTGCCAGGATGAGGAAGAATAGACCATGCATCACTTTCTCTGCTGATTTCCAAAACTACATATTAAATTGTTCCCGAGATGGTCGGATTAGTACCTTAATGGTGCTTGTTACCAGAATCTCGATAAATCACATCGTTGAATGTTTTTGAATAATCCTTCAGAAATGAAGAAAAAATTGGTGATCACACGCTTCCAAATTTCGCTTGCGACTCGGGTTTACATGACCCTTCGCTAATGCCGTAAAAAATTCGTGGTTTCATCGGTGTGATAAACTTTTACCGAAAACGCAATAAAAATGCAGCAGAGCTTGTCAGGGACTGAATTACGTATATCGCATCACGTACAATGGACGACAAAAATATCCAATTTACTACTCACCGTTTGAGTGACGCAGAATCGTATCTAGATGCAAAATTATATGGGAACTGTGACCACCACTGAATAATTAAAGGGGTGACATACGTAGGATCGAGCGTCCGGTGAATGTTGTATAGGTTGACGGACACCTTACGATTGCTGGTGTAATCGTTGAACGGTGACCGATTTTCGGTGAACGGCAACCAGTTGTAGGTTGAATAGATACCCGGCGAGTCGTAGATTCCGAATCGGTTGATTGGTGGTTGATGGTATCAATACCTGGCGTACCGCAGATCGAAAATCGGTTGATGGGTAAATTGGCAATGCAGAGATGATGAATCGGTTGGTCCATTTCCAAGCAACCGGTAGTTTGTATAAACGATGTCCAACGAGTTGCAGCTGTCGAATCGGTGGATGTATATCCAGGTAATTTATATGGTGGCCTGGCCCCATAGGTGCCTGGCGGGGACACACATGTGTCTGAGCGAAGGAGGGAGTAGGAACTAGGTTGCTTCACTATCAAACGAAAATTGTTTCTACTTAAATATAACTGGTCATAAATAGTTTGAGATAGTTGTGCACTCGCGGTTAGGTGAGTGCCGCACGAGTGAAATACATACAAGTAATTTCTTGCATTTTCGCATTGTACGTTCTCATTCGCTTGCTGATCGCTGCTCAAAGGGGGCCGTATGGTAACTATATGAATGTGGGATGGTGATGGTACTGAATACATGTGAAGCCACTGAAAGTGGCATTAAACTGCGTAAAGGGAAACATTTTCCCTCATCCCTACTTACTTAGCTTGTTGCACCTCACGGAATTTCTCACGCAATATAATCTGAGTTTTCATAACCAAACGAGAAAGATTACCCTGCTTGCCATGCGTCTCCAGTACCAGAGAATCACCTTGCGATATTATCGTGGCAGCATCTGGCGCAATCAAGAGCTTCAGATCTTCAATAGCGCTGTAGAAAAAACAAGGACTTTTATTTATGACAAGATTCGAGTTAAGCTATAGAATTATACTTACACTTCGCCTTCATCGCACTTCTCGATTTTTTCTTTAGCCGCTTCCATTTTTCGTATCATATATTTAGCCATTTTATCAAAACTTTGAACGCGTTGATCTAACGGTGCATTATCACGAAAACTCAGCGCACTCTCTGAATATGGACTCTTTAGAGTGATATTGGAGTCATCCAATGAAGGGGAAGTAGGTAAAATTTTGCTTTCGAAAAAGTTGGGTTTCTTCGCGCCGGGTGTCTCAATGCGACTCTAAAAGGAGATAACACAAATTGAAAAAAAAAAAGTTTTAAGTGTTCTTTAAACCAACGAAAGCTGAAAGCCAATCATCAAAAGCCGCTTGTTTTTTTCTTTCTTTGAAACAAGTCTTAAATTTTGCTTTAAGGTTTACCGTATCACTATCGGAATCAAATGTTGGTGTCATTTCAAGTGAGAATCTCGGTATATCCTCATCGTCAGAAAAAACCAATGGTTCCAAATCGTAGCTTGTCTCTTTGTCAGCACCATAAAAACTATCACGCACTGACGAATCCAACAAACTCTGTCTCTTAAGCGGCTTTTGCTGCTGCATACCATCTTTGGGCTTTGCCTTCTTGGGCGTATGTTCCTCATCCAAATTGAGCGTAAGTTGACGCCAACGTTTTGTTTGCTTTGGTGCGGAATGCGCTGCTGTGTTCACAGCAGTTTTTGCTTGCTCCTCCTCATCATCATCTTCTTCAGAGTCACGTAATATATCACGTTCCGTTGCTATGCGTTTACGCTTCTCATCGAAGGAAATACGCTGCTTCTCTACACGCAAAAATGGCGTACTGGAGTTGAGTGGTTGAGCATCGTGCAACTCTACATCATCTGGTAGTGGTGAGAGCGGTGTTTGTGATTTAGGTGAATCACAAAGTGAACGTTTGCTTTTGCTGCGTTGCAAATCTTTGCTGTCGGCATCCACGCGCAACGAAGAGTCTGAATCTTCGGAAAGATCTACAATTTGTACTGTTTCCACATATTCAGGCACAAATGGTTCAACACTTTCCAATATATTTACGGTATGGATAATTTCGCCAACTCTTGGTTCAAATTCAATATTTTTCACGGACATTTTATCGTTTGATATATTATGTTCGCGTATCTCTACCATTTTAGCATGCTGTTCGTTTTTACGATTTTTGCGTTTCGGTGGTTTGGCGGGTACATTATCCGAGGTTTCAATGGGCGTAGCTGTTGATATGTGTGAGAACAGTGTGCTAGATTCAGCTAAGCGGAATGTTTGTGGCGGCAAAACATCGGGTAGTACTTGTGTCCCGATAATCGGTTGTTCATTGGGCGAATCGTTTGGCGTTAAGAAATCAGTGGTAACTTTTGAAGGTGTTTCAGTTTTGACTGACGTGTCCATTGAGTTTTGTGAATCATTCGCACCGGGTGTGCGTGCGCGCCGTTGGCGTACTGTATCGCTTACAATTACAATTTCTACTTCCGTATCAGAGTTTTGGTCTGCATTCGATTTGGACGTGGCTGTTGTTTTTATTGGTAAAAGTTTTGCCAGCTCAGAATTTTCATTGAAACGAGATTTTAAAGAATCCTGTATGAAATAGTAATTTTTGGTGCATGAAAAAAATGCAAAAATTCAAACTCTCCAGAAAAGTCTACAAAATTGGAAACTTATATTTTATGTCAATTTTGTTTTAAACAATAAATTCTGCCGGGTTTGAATAAAAGTTGAGTACGAATGAATAAAAAATGCAAAACCTGAAAATCTCCAAAAAAAGTCTACAAAATTGGAGACTTATATTTTAGGTCAATTTTGTTTTAAACAATAGATTTTGCTGGTTTCGAATAAAAGTTGAGTACTAAAACGCTTAGCTACAAACCCAAAGCATATTTCATACTACCAATTTTAAAATATCATAAAATTTTCTTTCGAATTACTTTATGAAATGCTTAATAGTTATCAATTGGTGTGGAATTCTGAAATATTTAAAATACGTTTATTAAAGCGTCGTTTAATTCCATGGCCGTAAGCAGTCAACATTTAAAGCCTAAAGCTTATTTAGCACCCATTCCAAAAGTAAACTCTACAAAAGTGTTTAATATTAGCAGTGTTTTTTTTTACATGTATATATATATGCACCTAAACTTTATATGGACTGCCAAGTGCATAGCTTCATCTACACTTATAAAATTGTTGCGCAGTAACGCTAAATTTCAGTATGCATTATACCAAGCTCCAACTGAAATGTGTCTCTCCATTTTATTTCTACACTGTTCTCAACCAACTCAGTTCTAGGTTATACACTATGAGCACAACCCATTTTGTAGCGAGTTCTTTTAAACACGATTTTTTAATTATGGCCGCTAGATGGGCCTTCTAAACATTATATAAGTGACGATAAGCGTTTTGTTTATACGCGTAAATGTAGATGTATATACATATAAAAAATAAGGCTATTTTGCAATACGTTTCGTAAGTTGATAAACAGTTATTATACAAGTAATATACACTAAAATGACACCAACAAATGTTTCCATTTAAATTTTATAGTGATACGGTGATTGGCTTTGAGGATGAAGGTGATGCGGTTTCTTAAATTTATTTTTAAGGTTTTTTTAAGCGTTAATTTACAATGGGATGATTATATGAGTCTCAGTATTAATTTTCAGATGTCTAATGGGATTTGCTGTGTGAATTATATAAATAAGTGTACATATATCAGTGGTTATTGGTGAATTTTAAATTACAATGTTACCGTCATAATAAAGAATATGAGTATCTACATTCCAACTGAAACTGAGAAAGTAACGTTTTAGTATATTTCCCACAAAGTTAATTCTTATATTAAATAAATTGGTAAAATACAACTTGAGTGCGATATTATTGTTGTTGTTGTTTTTGTTGTTGTAGCGATAAGGATACTCCCCGGTTTGTCGATGTTGATGGTCTTTTGCCGGATATAGATCCGATACGTTTCCGGTAGCAATCACCATTAGGGCATAATCCCGACCATCTCTGGAACTATTTAATATGTTCATATTGAACCTTCTAGGCCATCCCACCCTTCCAACCTAGCTCCATGACGAGATTGGTGTCGTCAGAGACTCGGCTGCTAAAGAAACAGGATTCGCCACGGGTAGGTGCGGCTGACAACTGGGTTGGAGAAGCTATATATTAAGCTGGCAATCTCCTTGAAAGGGTTGCGCTACACAACCACTTGAATCAGTTTCATATTTTAGTTACCTCTTACGACAGGCATACCTGCTGCGAGTATATTCTAAGCATCCTAACCCGCTGCAAACAAAAAGTTCACATTTTATTTATATAAATACTTTTTTTTCGAAAAAATGCAGATATTCAGTCTGTACTAGGACGGCAGAATTATGTCAGAATATCAATATAATAATTATATACAATGTACACAATATAGTATAAGTAAAAAGATATATATATATACATAGCATTTTTAAGTTAAATTAGTTTTTTTAAGTCAAACGCAACTTTTTTAAAATGAATCTAAATATTTTTCAAGTCAAATAAAATGAGGTCATATGAATGTGTTTTCAAATGAAATTAAACTTTTTTCAAATCAAATTAAACTTTCTTCAATTCAAGTTAAACTTTTTTTCAAGTCAAATGAAATTTTTAAATAAAATAATTTTTCATTTTTAAATCGAACGAAATTTTTTCAAATCAAATGAATTTTTTTTTATTTCAAAGTAATTTTTTTTTTTACTTTTTTCAAGTCCAATCAGGCATGCTTAACGAACGAAACGATATCATTTCGTTACGATAATCAACGCTAATAAACGAAACGAAGTCACTTCGTTTCGTTTATTAACGTTAAGATCGTCAAATTAACGTTCTTAACGTTAATAAACGAAACGAAGTCATTATCGTAACGAAATGATATCGTTTCGTTCGTTAAGCATGCCTGAGTCCAATGAAACTTTTTTCAAATAAAATGAAACTTTAGCAAATCAATTAAAATTTTTCTCAAATCAAACGCACTTTTTCAAATCAAATTAAACTTTTTTCAAGTCAAATTAAACTTTTTTCAAATCAAAAAAATTCTTTTCAAATCAAATTAAACTTTTCGCAATTCAAATTAAATGTTTTTCATATGAAATGCAATCTTTTTCATTCTTAATTTAAACTTATTCAAATCAAATGAAACTTTTTTCAAATCAAATGAAACTTTTTTCAAATCAAATCAAATTTTTTCAAATCAAACGAAACTTTTTTCAGATCAAATTAAACTTTTTTCTAGTCAAATGTTTTTCATATCAAATGAAACCTTTTTCAAATCTAATTTAAACTTATTCAAATCAAATGAAACATTTTTCAAGTCCAATGAAACTTTTTTAAAATAAAATAAAACTTTTTTCAAATCAAACGAAACTTTTTTCAAATCAAATTAAACTTTTTTCAAGGCAAATGAAACGCTTTTCATATGAAATGAAACATTCTTCATATTAAATGAAACCTTTTACAAATCAAATTTAAACTTATTCAAGTAAAATGAAATTTTTTTCAAATCAAAGAAAACTTTTTTTAAATTCATCTTTTCAGCTTTTTTCAAATCAAATTAAACTTTTTTCAAAACAAATGAAACTTTTTTTAAATGAAATGAAACTTTTTTAATTAAATGAAACTTTTTTAAATTAAATTAAACTTTTTTATTTTTAAGTAGGCAGTGCAACGCCCCTTATTAAAAAAAAAACTATATTCACTTTGCCACAATTATTTGAAGCATCCAAAATTTACTATACAGAGTCCATATAAGAGTGGGGAGTGGGAGTGAGAGTCGGAGTCAGATACATGGAATAATTGATGGACAATATCAAAAAGAAAACTGTAGGTTATAGTAGACCGAAATGGTATAGAGAGAGAAAAGGGGAATGTAGGCAAACCAGTTTTCGGTCAGAACAAAGGTTATACATATTATCCAATTATTTCAATTTCTTTCAACTACCAGGCATGTTTTTCTTGAACAAAAAAAATTTAACATCCTAGATTTTACTCTGGAAATTTTATTGAGAAAAGTGTTCCGAAAGGATTTTCGGTGATTTTGTTTTATTCAACATTGTAGATGTGAACTTAAATAAGATAACAGATGGATAGACAGTTAATTACGAAAAAAAGTAAATGTCTTAACTTTACAAGGCAGAATTAAATACAGTAGTGAACAGAAAAATAGCAGTGGCTATTTCGACAACTTAAATCTTCTCTTATTATTTGCGATATTTTAACAAAACACATCAGTGAATTTTGTAACTGGAAATATGCAAACCAATATGAAAAAACGTTTTCGAAAGAAATCGGAAGATTTTCAAAAGTTTCGAAATTTGTTTGTTTTGGAGTACTCTGATTGTTTTTTTTTTTTTTGTTTTTTGAAAGCGCAGTTTTGTAGGCCAATCAATTCTTGTCTAACGAATACAAGTTAAAGTAGTCTCAAAATTCGCACTGACTTTTAACATTTTTTTCAAAATGTGTTCAAAATTGTGTTCCCTGTTAAAAAAAAAAAACTTTCGCACTTTGTAGGAAGAAAAATCTGGAACAAATTTGCAAAAACTAGCGCGAATTTTGAGAGACCTTTGTTGACTAAACTTTGACTGGCTACAAAACTACATATTAAAAAAAAATTAGCAAACTGTCGACTTTTTTTCGAATTTTTTCGAAAAAGGTTTTTAGATTGATTTGCATAACTTCAGTTACAAGGTTCACAGAAGTTATTTCCCAAACCAACGCAAATAGAAAAAAAGAGCTTATTACCGAAATGTGATATAAATTGTCACTGCTAGTTTTCTGTGCGCTACTGTAAATATTAATATATGAGGAGACAACAAGGCAAATGAGAAATATTCGTACATGTAGTTATGAAATCTACAAATTTAATATGATTAAGCTCAAAAGCAAATGGTGCAATATATACGTGTGCGTGAATAAATACAGGCAGGAGTTAAGGATTTACTGAATAACTAAATTGCTAGGTTATTTCTTATAAAATGAAATGGAAAAATACCAATGAATGAAAGCACGCACAACATGCAGCACATTTACAGTGACATTAACACAAGGCTAAGTTCGGGTGTAACCGAACATTACATACTCAGATGAGAGCTATGGAGACAAAATAAGGGAAGATCTCCATGTAGGAAAATGAACCTAGGGTAACCCTAGAATTTGTTTGTACGATATGGGTATCAAATGAAAGGTGTTAATGAGTATTTTAAAAGGGAGTGGGCCTTAGTTCTACAGGCATCTACAGCCTTTTCGATATATCGCCATAAAGATGGACCAGGGGTAACGCTATAATGTGTTTGAACGATATGGGTATCAAATTAAAGGTATTAATGAGGGGTTTAAAAGGGGTGGTGGTAGTTGTATATGTGAAGGCGTTTTCGATATATCGACCAAAATGTGGACCAGGGTGACTCAGATCATCATCTGTCGGGTACCGCTAATTTATTTATATATGTAATACCACGAAAAGTATTCCTGCCAAGATTCCAAGGGCTTTTTATTTCGCCCTGCAGAACTTGAGTGAGGTCAGATAAGTACGTGACCTGAGTTTAGTAAAGATATATCGATCTTTGCTCAAGTCATCGTGTTAACGGCCGAGCGGAAGGACAGACGGTCGACTGTGTATAAAAACTGGGCGTGGCTTCAACAGATTTCGTCCTTTTTCACAGAAAACAGTTACCGTCCAAGAATCTAAGCCCCTATGAAATTTCACAAGGATTCGTAAATTTTTGTTCGACTTATGGCATTAAAAGTATCCTAGACAAATTAAATGAAAAAGGGCGGAGCCACGCCCATTTTGAAATTTTCTTTTATTTTTGTATTTCATTGCACCATATCATTACTGGAGTCGAATGGTGACCTAATTTACTTATATACTGTAAAGATATTAATTTTTTTGTTAAAATTGGAACTTAGGAAAAAATTGTTTTTAAAGTGGGCGTGGTCGTTCTCCGATTTTGCCAATTTTTATTAAGCATATATATAATAATAAGAGTAACATTCCTGCCAAATTTCATCATGATATCTTCAACGACTGCCAAATTACAGCTTGCAAAACTTTTAAATAACCTTCTTTTAAAAGTGGGCGGTGCCATGCCCATTGTCCAAAATTTTACTAATTCTCTATTCTGCGTCATAAGTTCAAATCACCTACCAAGTTTCATCGCTTTATCAGTCTTTGGTAATGAATTATCGCACTTTTTCGGTTTTTCGAAATTTTCGATATCGAAAAAGTGGGCGTGGTTATAATCCGATATCGTTCATTTTAAATAGCGATCTGATATGAGTGCTCAAGAACCTACATACCAAGTTTCATCAAGATACCTCAACGGACAGACGGACGGACGGACGGACATGGCTCAATCAATTTTTTTATCGATACTGACGTTTTTGATATATGCAAGTCTATATCTATCTCGATTCTTTCATACCTGTACAACCAACGGTTATCCAATCAAAGTTAATATACTCTGTGAGCTCTGCTCAACTGAGTATAAAAAGGAACCACACATTACAAGCACACTCAAACTCAAGCACATACATACATATAAAGTACACAGCCATATAGAACAATGGTGCACAACGCAAATTTTTTATAATAGTATGTGTGTACATGGAGAATTCTTAAGCATAGAATTTACGCATGAGATTATGACTGCTTGAGGTACAAGCGAACACTAGGCCTGATTACATTCACGACGGCGGCTACGAAACGACAGCTGTCAAATTATTTTTAAACATGTTCTTATTAGAGTCGATATTTTCGGCGCGACATAGCAGCACAACAATCAATCACAAAAGCCGTTGTAGCCAGATTAAACCCAATTCTTTTTTTGGGAAACGACAGTCAGTGGCGTCCTTTTTATTTTGTCAATAAAAACTAAAATAGTAGTAAACAGCAGATAATAAAAGCTTAAAATCATTCTTTTGGGCGTTCTTTAAATATAGTTCATGTTTTTTTTTTTCAAATTTGTTCGCTACTGTTTGCTTTAATTTATATTGGTGGCTGCCGCGTTCAAAGTAATCAAAAAGTCAATGCTTGGCTACGGTTGTCGTCAAGCTTTTCTTTATTGTGGTTGTGGTCTGTGGACGCCGTGTGGAATGGAATCAGCCCTACTGAATGGTTGCTTTATTTTCTGAATCTCTGTTGCTGCGCTCACGATATTTAAATGAAGCTCTCGAGGACATCTCTGGTTTTCATGGAGATGGTTTGAGCATAGCATTGACGCATGAGATGTTTACTGCTTGAAATACAAGCTAAAACTGACTGCCTACTTGTCTTACTGAATATATGTCACTGTGCTCACACGATATGTGTATGAACGCCGAACAGTTTTCCAAAGCTCTCGAGTGCACCACTGATATGAAAAATTAAGCGTTAGTTCAAAAGCAAATGAAAAAATTAAAGCAAGAAATGAAAGTATTTACAGAGAAAGTTGTGATATGTTACAGTACGTAGGTATGTATGTAACATTAGCAAAATTACAAATAGGTATTATAAATTACATACCACTACAATAGCAATTACTTGTTGTTGCAGTTTTACTATTTCCTGATTTGATGGTGTATTTATTTGTTTAAGCTCATGCTCCATGGCTCTGAAATGGGATAAGTGGAAAGGAAAGTTAGAGAGAAGTACTGCACAACATCGCAGATCTAAATTTACCTCAACGTTTCCGGTGATATATTGTCCAAATTTTGTAGCGTCGATTTCATTTCAGTTAAACGTTTAATCACATCAGCGCTCGTTAGCTTTAAGTAAATCCTCTTCAGCTCATCAATCCTTTGACGCGTATCTTCCATGCATGTTTGATCACAGGATTTACTATATTCATCATATAAATCTTCGCAATGCTGCAGTAGATCTTCAAATTCTAAGAAGCCTGAATTACGATCTTGCATATCTTTTGGCGATTCGAAACGTCTTATCAATTGGTCCGCATTATCGAAACATTCGTCCAATTTATGCGCCAATTTAAGTAATGTTTCAAGAAATACTTTAGATTGTGTAACATTTTCGCCAAGCGCATTGTAGAGATGTTTTAGCGCATCAATGCGTTGACTCAGCTGTTTGGGTGAACGCGTAAATTTATCTTCGCACACTTTACGTCCCGTTTTGATGGTGCTCTCAATTTCTGGTTTAATTTCGGAGAGTGTGCGATAAATTTGCTGAAAAATGAAGAAATGGATGGTGTTAGAAATAAAGTTCAATAGTAACATAAGAGTAACGGATAATACACACGAATACAATACCCCCAGCGGGTAAGGGGGTAAGAATATACCCGCGGTAGGTATGCCTGTCGTAAGAGGCGACTAAAATACCAGATTCAAGGGGTGTGTAGCGCAACCCCTCAGGTTGCCAGCGCAATATATAGCTTCTCCAAACCTAATTGTCAACCTAACCTATCCGCGGCGAATCCTGTTTCACTAACAGACGAGGCTCTGGCGACCCCAAGCTCTTCATGAAACTTGGGGGTGGGGAGGGAGGGGATGGCCTGAAGGTTTAATGTGGCCACATAAATCGTTCCCGAGATGGTCGGGCTAGCACCTTAATGGTGCTGTGGTACCGGAGCGTACCGGATCTGTATCCGGCAAAGGACCATCACATCGATAACACTCCCCAAAGCCTTCGGGGAGCAACCTTATCGCTACAACAACAACAACAACGACAACAACGAATACAATAAGACGCGTATAAAGACTCATTTGCCTAATCCGAAATTTCTTGCGTGTTCACTATAGTAATGAACTTGAAAAATGAACGCGAAGTTAGCGCAGCACCTTCGGCGTGTAAAAGAATTAATAGATCGCGGATTTTGTCGCACATTATTCGCTAATTAGGTGCAAAGAGAAAACATTCGTTAATAGTGTTGTTTTTTTGCTGCCTCGCTAGGTTCACGTGAAGTCAGCGAAGCACACTCGTATAGACTGAACTATATTACACTGAACGAAATGTGACTCAACTGGTATTTTTCCGCGTATTTGTCGCTAATTAGTAGCGAAAAGAAACATTTTTCTCTCTTTTTTAAGTACTTTTTTTTAGTACTTCGCTAAGTAAAGCTGAATCACCAAAGCAACTTTGTGAAAACAGACTTATCATTCAGTGATTGAAATACGACTTAGCCGGTAATTTGGTGCGTAATAGGCGCTAATTACACCCTCTAAAAACTGACTGGATTCAATACGCCGGTTTCAATTATGAGCTATTGAACAGTGAAAGGTATCCTGAATAGTGAGTTATGGGAATAAAAATCAGTAAATTATATACTGTATTGTGGAAAACATATGCTACTACATACATACTTATGATCCAATCGAAAGAACCAAGAACTCTGTTAAGATAGCAGCCCTTGGACTCCTAAAATGCGAGTTAATGGCAAACAAAAAACTGCTCATTGTGGGAATTGTCCAAATTCGGTAGCTGCTCAAGCCATTTGAAAATATTTTGCACAACACTGTATGCGATTTATTGTCATTGAGGTCCTTGTCGTGAAAGATATAGAGCGCAAGCATCTTGTTATATGGTGCCTGAGTTAGGAGTACTATTAAATTATGGAGAGACGTTGAGGGTCGGTAAAGAATGGGCATGGCAGGAAAACGTCTTGGAAACAGACGCAAATGTAAGCTACTCAAAATGAGGCACGAAGAAATAAGTAGACTGGATGATTCGCGGTTCTTTTTCTTACATCGAAGTTGATGTATGTGAGAACTAAAGTAGATGCAGACCACGTTTACTAAATGGTGGTGAGAGTTATCTTTCCTTTCCTTACTTTGTAACTCGTCCCCAGCAAGTCACATTTCGGGCAGTTATTCGTTTGGGCATGTTCTAAAACTGGTTCTATGTAAAACACCTGGCTGTGGATGAATGATAATTTAAACCGTCGTTTGTAACACCTACAGATTCATATAGGAAATTCGAGCCCTAGGACAGTAATATAATCTGACTGATACGTAATATACCCGGCAATAGACTACACAGGTTCCTAATCCAAAAACGATATTGAAGGATTTATAACCATTTTCGTTTGCTGTAGTTTTAAACGATATATATGACAAACGGAATGCAGATTTGAAATCGGTTTTGCAAATATTCGACACAGGGTCCAAGGTTTAACTCAAACCAATTTTTAACTTTCAGCAATGATATATTTTAAACTTACCACACATTTCTGATACTGCCCCTGAACCGTGCTCGGCCCCGCCGAAGCCACATCCAATACCAATGTTGAATGCTCGACAGCACGTAACTCAGCTACTGCACGATTCAAGCGACTCTCATAGGCCTGCTGTGGCGCTGTACATTTGTTCAACTTTAGCTGACACGCCTTAAAGCGCATTTCCATAAGATTCAGTTTCTCCTGCAAACGATTGGCAGCTTCAATTTTACCATTGCGTGTATGCTCCGCAATAAGTTCATCGATTTCCGGAAAACAGCTTTGTTTCTGTTCGAATTCTTTAACCAAGCGCTGAAATTAAATGACAGAGATAAATGTACTACTTTGTCTGACTTAAGTGAAGCGAGACCTTAACTATTTACCTGAAAGTCATCGGGTAGATCCTCAATGGTCACATCATTCTCCAAATGTTCGCTGAGTATTTCATCGACGCCATTTAACCACGCCTCAAATTGTACAATACTTTTTTCAGATCGTTCAGCTTCACTAACCTCCTTCTCCAGTATTTCGGTACGTTGTTTAGCAAGTAACTGTAACTTTGTCCAACGTTCCACAATACCATCGATTTCAGCGCGTATCGAACTTGCCATAAATTCATGTTCAATTAGCTCATTGCCAATTTCTTGAATTTTATCCAGCCATTCGTTGGAGTGGGCGCGCAGCACATTCTCGAGATCCTGAAATTTTTATTAAAGAATTTATGAAAGTGCGCTAGAAATTTTAGTAAACAGAATTGCCACTTACATCCAGTTCCTCAATGATCTCTTCTGCGTCCGCATTCTCTGGCGTGCTACCTATTTTATTCTCCAAACGATCCAAATATCCCGTTTCGGAAACCATAAACTTTTTGAACTCACCCAATTGCGTTGAAATATGCTCCAGTAGCGCTGTCTTGGCATACACCAACGAAGTGACCTCAGTCCAGCGCGCACTCAAGCGCGTAAACTTCTTTGGTAACTGTGCATACTTGCTATCCACTTGTTCACCCGTTGTCTTGAGCTCATCCATTTGCAGCAACAATTCACCACCAAAATCATTCAGCTCACGAAAACTCACCGATTCACGCTCGCATGTCTCTTTGAGTGTTTGAAATTTACTCTTTATTTGAAAGAGCTCATTTGAGTTGTTAATCTCGGAGATTGCAGTTTTCGGCGTATTCCGCTCAAGTTCGTTAAGCCACACTTCAGTTTTCGTCAAACTCTTAAAAATATCTTCAGCTTTATCGAGTACTTGCGTACGTTTTAGCGCTTGCCCTTTGTGCAAATCTTGCACTTTTGTAAAAAATTCATTAAGCTCTTTAATTTGCGCTAGCAAATGCTCACGATGCGTCGGCTCTGCATCTTTGATGAGTACCTCACAAAAATTACGCGCGCTCATCACATCAATTTCAATTTTACGTAGTTCCATATTTAGACGATTACTATCACCCACAGCTGGCGTTTGCTCATTCTGTGTTAGCGACTGCTCTGCACCTTCGATATCGTCGCGTTTAAATTTCGCCTCAAGCTTGCGCAATACATTCAATATATCATTGTACTCGGCGTTGAAGTGATTAAGATTTTCAATCGCTGTTGTTTGTTTGATAACGCGCTCATTAAGCTGTTCGGGTATTTTCGCCCAATTCTCAACAAACTCAGTGCCTATCACATCGGGACGCCGTTCACACACGTACTCATAATCCTCTCTCAAAATCTCCAATTCCTCAACAAGCGCATTTAAGTGCTTTTGCTGTTGCTGCATTGGTTCAAGTTCGGTAACGACCACCTTTACACCCGCCACCTTCGACATAAAATCCTCTAAATGTTGCAGCCGCTGATTAAGCTCATCAAGTCCACCTTTCTCTTGTATGAGCGTTATTATTGCGCGTTTCATATCATTCCAACTTTCGTAGAAAATATTGAAATCTTCTTTCCATTCGCAAAGTTCTGCGCCTAGCGTTGCCGTTATCTCTTTGGCATCCGTAATCTCAACACTCAATGATTCCATGTGACTTAGGCGTTGCTCCAAATCAGACTTACTTGCTGTGAGCGAATGCTGTTTGTACCAGTCACGCGAGTCAGCGAGCACTAATTTGAAACCTGTCAAGATATTGTAGAACTTCTCTTTCGCAATTATTTGCGCTGTCACAGATTTTTGTTCGTCGACGCGTTTTATGAGCTCGGCATAGCGTTCATCTATCTGTTTTATTTTTGTCGCTTCTTTGATCATATGGCGTTTGATATCTTCTTGCTCGCAAACTTCATAGAGCGCTTTGAGCTCATTGCTCGTTGTTGCGCGCTTCGCCATCTCCTTTTCGAGTGTAATCAATATTTCACTTTGATTGCGCAAACTTTGGCGTTGCACACTGTGCAAACGACTTTCACAATCATCAAGAAAGTTGAACATTTCTATTATGCGTCCGGTGAGCTGATAAAAATTGTTAGAGTTGCGCAGTTTGCGTTTCTTATTACCCTGTGGCGACTCTTCTTCGTAAAGCGTTGCTATAACGTCGTTATTCTCATCTTCCGCTTGCGCGCTTTCGCTACCTTCACCAAATCTGATAAGCATTTGGAAGTCAGTCCAACCATCCGGACGCACAACGCGACTATCATCGTATGAAGCGCGATTACGTCCGAATTTGAAACCTTTAGCCTCTATACGATCAGTTTGTACCTCAACGATTTGCTTTAGCGCATCCAAGCGATCTTCAAAACTCTCCAACTGCATAAGCACGCGCTCACCCTGATCGTCACCTTCTTGCAGCGAGGCTGCCACCATTTGTCGCAAATCGATCAGATAGCGCTCTAGCTCAAACAAATCTTTCGCACAATAGTTTAGATCATTCATGCGTTTTGTAATACCACCAAGATCAATTACATCCTTACTCTCCATCGTTTTTAGATCTTGCTCGCGCGTATCCAACCAGCGATAGATACATTTGTACTGTTGCAATTTTTCCATGCGCAAATCACTCCACTTGGACACATGCGACCAACGTTCGCCCAGCGCTGATAGCTTATCTTCCACATCATTAAAATTGCCCGATTCATCATTGACTATAACAACCATATTACTCAAACTATCGACCAATGCTTGCTGATTGTTTAGGTCGTCTTTTAGTTGATGCGCTTCGGCAATTTGTTGTTGCACAGCAGGCAAACTTGGTCCAATATTTGTCATATGCGATATGCGATCTTCAACGTTGGTAAGAAAGAGACGCAACTTATCGATTTGTTGCGTTTGAAATTCAGCTAAGCGCGCCAATATTTTAGCTTGCACGTCAAGTGCTTGCAAACGCAGTGTTTCCCAACGTTCATTGAGCAGCACCATTTGTTGACGTATTTCATTTTGATCTTCGGTCGTAAGACCTGTGCTCTTTTGTGATTCGTTAATCAAATTTGAACCCTCTTCAAGCGCTTCGCCAACATATTGTTGATGTTCGGTTAGTTTAAGCATAAAATTTTCATTTTCATGAAACTGCAGCTTTGCACTTTGAAAGTCACTGGGTTGCGGCAACTCACGTGAGAGTAATTGCTCATCTTCTAGCAATAAAGTGAGCACCGCCTCCAATGCTGCCTGGTAGCTAGTTATCTCAACGGATGCATTTGTCGCTGTGCTAATAGGGCGTGATTTGTCTTGGGTCATGCGCAAATAATCTAGCGGTTTACTCTCATTCTCCATACCCACGATATCCATAATGCCGTGCATTGTTTCGCTACTATACTTAGCAGACTTTATTGCATCCGAACCACTCTGTGGCGTGCTACTCACATCGGAGAATACCTCTTCAGCACTACCTAAAGGCACCTCATCGAGATCAGTAATGTTTGTGGATTGTGCTTCTTGCGCTTTCTCATCGAATATCACCGTCTCACCAGCGCTATCGATACGGTCGCGATTACGTAACGATTCCATTGCATGATACAAACACATTACATACATTTGTATCGATTTATTATCGGGTTTGTGTGTATGCACATCTTCGGGATCGAGTAGTTTTTCTATTTTAAAATATTTATGTGCTAAATCGAATGCAGTTTTGAGGCGTGATAGCGGGTGTTGCGTTAACGCTGCACTCAAATCGATATCGTCGAGATGTGCTTTGAGTATCATAAGAAAAGCGCGTCCATCAGCCCAACTACTCGAGAAATCATGTAATTGTAAACCGTAGGGTTTTGTGAATTGACGCGCCCATGCAAGCAATGATTTCTCCACACCATTACAAGATTTACTCTTGACTAGATTTTGACCATTGAACTCGAGCGCTATAAGCCAGATGAGGCCAAGCGTTAATTTGGGATTGCCAGCGACTATGTCATCACTTGATATATTCACTAATTTGATGCCATGCTCTTGCATTACTTGCGTGACTTTATTGATGTTGTTGATGTGATGTACGCGCATGCGACCCCTTTCCGGTTTCTGTATGATATTGAAATAAAAAAAAATAAAAAGAAATATTTACAAACAAATTGGTTGTTTTTAAGAGATGTAATTGTTGTTAGTGATAAGTTGCACATCGACTGCTGAGTGGAATATCAGCGTATCTGGGCTGCTTTTAAAAAAACGACCTATCCCATAATTCGATTGAAGAACACCCTTACTCAGAATTCGTTTCGAAAATTCCCAATCTGAGCATAAGTTCAATACATTTTGATGATAGATAGGGCGTGCTTGAACCGAATCCTAAGATAGAGCATTTTCCGAGATGGTCGGGCTAGTGCCTTAATAGTGCTTGTTACAGAGACGTACCGGACCTTCGGGGAGCGTCTTTATCGCTGCAACAATAACAACATAGGATGTTTTTGAAACAAATTTTGAGTTGGTGCATTTTTGAGCAGTAAGCCGAGATATGATAATACTCCACGCAGCTGTCGACATATTGACAGAGGTCTGGCTTTATGATTATCTATATACATACGAGAGCTACGCGAGCTTTTCTTCAAGGCTTAGTTGAAAGTACAACCACAAATCAGCCGAAGACCAATACTCTTCTCAATTAAACACTGAGCCATACCATCTTTTTTCCAGCACGGTGAACGTGAGTTAGGCAAGTCAATTTATTATGCCTGTGCCAGATTGCTGGCGGTAAAAGACGTGAGCTTCGTCTGAATTTCTCTTTTCATGCGGCAGACATGCTGAAAGATAAGAATCTACTGTGCCAGTTAAAATGATTGACCATGCAGCGAAGGTCGGCTAGGTTATTTTAAGGTAGTTTGATTTAATACAAGCTCTCTTGGCGGCATGATGGGCTTATGAGATACTATATAAGATAAAAATTAAGTAATTTAATTAAAAAAATAGATACTCAGCGTGAGCTACCTCTGAGAAGATTTAGTTCCGGTTTCTCTTAAATTTTGGGTCGCGCTAATTTTTAATTGTTCCTACGAATATGTGGGATGGTACCTACATATTTTATGTCAACTTCCAACGGCAGCAGCAAATCAGATGAATTTTCACTTAGAAGCTTTTCACGGCATACACTCGGAGTGTTTGTCAAACCACTTTCTGGAGCAACTTGTTTCTAATTGAAAAAAGGTTTAATGTTGCTTTGCCCAGGGCCAGAACCCTGGACAATCTGCGTGGTAGGAGGACGCTATCACCACACCACGGCGTTCGCTCTAATAAGAATCATTGACTACGTATCAGCGAGGCATTTTCTTTTAGAACTGATCTCATTCACGCATTAATCTCTCGTAGATCTGAGCGTGTCGATACCTAATTAATTTCGCTTAAGCCAGACAAAAGCTTTAGAGTCAAAAAAGAAGTGATTCAATAGTTCCAACTCGTCATACATTTAACGGTAGCAGAGTAGCTCTCTGGTAGTTTAAGATGTACCATATAAACTCCTATGGGACGGTGATTCATCAGAACCTCATATGCCATTAATCGATAAGCCAATGTACTCCCAATAATTTAGTAAGACTGCACCCACTGCTTGCAGACAGAAAGATCTCGCTAAACGCAAGAAGTAGCATCATCCCAGAGCTTGCTTAGCTAACACGAGACTCATCTATACAGGAGCAGAGTACCTTGGTTGTGGCATTGTGCCATCTTCAGTGTAATTCTACGAATTAATGTATCGCACGAGCGCAAAATTGCACTGAATATGGCATAACTCCGAAACCAGCTTGTCTCCTAACCAAACTTGACAAGAGATGAGGGAAGCATTTCCATTATACATCAAAGCCGTAACTTTCCAAGGCCCTTTGTCACTGGTTTAGGCATACAAAAGTGAGCTAAGATATTCGCATGCCAGTTGTCTTTGGTAATGCCATGGGGTGGAATACAAATGATCTTGAAAGAACTCGAGGCAATCGTATACGAGGTTCAACCGTACTAGTACTGGGTAGCGCATTATACTTTGTGTGTCGTCCTCCTCTTCGAAGACGGCACAATTTTAGAGCAGCTTGGAAGTGGTCCTCTCATAGAGTCCCTGAAAGAAAAGAGTGCAAGATCCGCTTTCCATTAATCTGCCAAACTGTAGAGAATCAGTGCGCCCAGAAATGAAAGTAATCTTGTTAGCATTACAGGACATCAGCAAAGAAAGTTATGGATCGTCTCCTCTTCCTACCCATCATTAGAGTTCTTGCCCAGGAAGCTGGTAAGCGGCAGCATAGCACAGTGGTCTGTGATGACCCCTGAAAGAGTTTCAGTAAAAAAAATTTTTGGTTGGAGAAAGAAGGCTTTTTCTTACCTATCCTAACACGCCTAGAAGGATTTAAGGAACTTGAGAAAATCTCGGTTACCTCTCAGTAAGTACGACACCCTAGTATGGTCTTTCTCGCTATTTCATAGTAACTAACTTATAGATGTGCTGCAGAATACTGCCTGTGTGGAGCTGTCCGACTCGTTTGTATCTATTTTAGAACTACCCCACCATCATCGCTAGCAAAATTGTTTCCCTTTCCGGGATATCAGCACAATATCTAATTTTTCCAAGATATATTCGAATGCCTTTAAAACAGCCTATCTGTCAGCAATAATCGTTACATATGTAGGTCTCTCAAACCTTTGTGGGATATGCATATAGATGAGGTAAGTTCCGGTAAAAAGCTTCCATAAGTTACCAGCCCGATCATCTTGGGAACGATTTAATACGATTTAACGATTAGTATTTACAAATGATAGTTGGCATCCGCCAGCTGAACACCGTGACCATTTATGCATCTTTTTACGTAAGAGGTTAAGTGTAAGCTAGTCGCAGTTTTGTCCCGTTATGACATCAGCTACTTCGTCTGCGAAAGTGATAAGAAAGGTGCCCTCTGGCAGGTCCAACCGCAGAAGACTGTCACAAAAAAGTTTGCAGAGAACGGATGCTACTACAGAAGCCTGAGTTGCTGCGTCTATTATGCTCACCTTTCGTTAATCGTCAGTCGTTTCGTTACGTAGATACCGTCCTCTCAGGTAGTGGGCGAAACGACGATAGATATATAAGTTTACCTGAAAGTGCTAATATGGCAGCGTTCCGTTTCGTTTTTTTTTTAAGGACGGTCCATATTCGTAACACACCCCCATGCACATCACTGCACCGCTCAGAAACTATCCGTAGTAGAACGAGTTTGACGTCATGTCCCACAATACTGGTAACACACTGCCTTAATTTCGAACGGAGTTTGATGCAAAGAGTTTTTGGCAATGCAAAGTACGTTTCGGATTGGTTTACAGGAGATTTATAAGCCTTTCCGCTAAGCTGACGGCTAGGTAGCTTAAGACCTTTTTATACGAGCTATGAGCAGATATCATCACAAATTTGCTATCGATAAATAAGTTTATCAGTGAGTTATCGATTTCTATCTACGAACTTACTTACTTAATTGGCGTTTAAGCTTTTAAATGGTTATGGCCGTCAAACAAGGCACGCCAGTCGCTCCTTCTCTCCACCAACCGGCGCCAATTGGTCACACCAAGGGAGTTTAAATTGTTTTCCACATGGTCCTTCCAGCGGAGTGGGGGCTGCCCTCTACCTCTGCTTCCATAGGCGGGTTCCAATAGAAACACTTTCTTGGCCGGAGCGTCATCTTTCATTCGCGTAACATGGCCTAGCCAGCGTAGCCGCTGTGTTTTAATTCGCTGAACTATGTTGATGTCTGCGTATAGCTCGTACAGCTCATCGTTAAATCTTCTTCGGTACTCGCCAACGTGTAGAGGTCCATAAGTTTTTCGAAAACTCCCAGAGCCGCTTCATCTGATGTTGTCATGGTCCATGCTTGTGCCCCATATAGCAGGACGGGTACGATAAGTGACTTGTAGAGTATGGTTTTCGTTCGCCGAGAGAGGAATTTACTCTTCAATTGCCTACCTAGTCCAAAGTAACATTTATTGTCAAGAGTGATTCTTCGCTGAATTTGAGAACTGATGTTGTTGCTAGTGTTGATGCTGGTTCCCAAATAAACGAAGTCTTTTACTATTTCGAAATTATGGCTGCCAACAGTAGCGTGGTTGCCAAGGCGCATATGCGCTGAATCTTTGCTCGATGACAGCAGGTACTTCATTTTATCCTCATTCACCATCAAACCCATCTTTACCGCTTCTTTTTCCAGTTTGGAGTAAGCAGAACTAACGGCGCGGGTGTTTAGACGGAAGATATCAATGCCATCTGCATATGCCAGTAATTGCACGCTTTTATAGAATATTGTTTCAGTGCGGTTAAGTTCTGCAGCTAGTATAATTTTCTACAGGATCAAATTAAAGAAATCGCACGATAGGGGGTCACCCTGTCTGAAACCTCCTTTAGTTTCGAACGGCTCTGTGATGTCATTCCCAATTCTGACTGAGCTGATGGTGTTGCTCAACGTCATTTTACACAGCCGTATAAGTTTTGCGGGGAAACCAAATTCAGACATAGCGGCATATAGGCAGCTCCTTTTCGTGCTGTCGAAGGCGGCTTTAAAATCGAGGTGATGTGTGTCGATTATTTTTTCGCGGGTTTTTTCCAAGATTTGACGCACTGCGAAAATCTGGTCGATGGTAGATTTACCAGTCTGAAGCCGCACTGATAAGGTCCAATCAGACGATTCACAGTGGGCTTGTATCTTTCGCACAATACACTTGACAGGACCTTATATGCGATATTAAGAAGGCTGATTCCGCGATAGTTGGTGCAGTTTGCAGTATCCCCCTTCTTCTGGACTGTGCAAAAAACACTTAGTCTCCAATCGACGGGCATGCACTCGTCCGCCCATATTTTGCGAAGAAGCTGATGCATGCGCCTTACCAACTCCTCGCCGAACTATCGGTTCGTTATTAAATATCTATCGATTTATTATCGAAAAAGTACTAATAATTTATCGAAACTATATTGATATGTTATAACAAACCTATCGATTTGTTGTGGGCGTGTTTTTGGTTTTTTATCAGAAAGTAATCGATTTATTATCGAAAAATGATGGATTTGTTTTCGAAAAGTTATCGAAAATTTTTCAAGTTTTTATTAGAAAGCTTAGCGATTACCACTTTGTTATCAAAAAATTATCGATATGTTATCAAATGTTTCCTGATTTATTTTTCAGAAGTTATCGATTTACTATTAGAAAAATATCGATTTGTTAACGAAAAATTTTCGATTTTCTTAACTAAGAAAAATCAGGTGGTTTCGATAGGTAGGTCTGCAGGTCTACCACTAGGCATGAGAATTCCCATAACCATTTTAGCAAGGGCAATCCCCTTCTATTCATATTACTACACCGTTGCCCTTACAGCAAGGGCGACCTGCCATACACTGCAGACCTTAAGGAACATTTTTTCTCAACATCCCTCACATTTTTAGCTGAATGCTTATGCACCAAAGAGGCTTGGTAATGAGCATGGTAATAGTGCCATGAGAAAGTGCTTGCTAGAACAACCGGGACTCAAACAAAAGATTTCTGAGTTCAATGTTGTATGTACAAATATGTAGATGTAAGCCGCAACTTCATGAATGAGTGAAATTCCTTTTATACCTGCACACAGTTGCACACGTCAACGCTTTTCCAAGCCATGCAAATTCATTTCGTTTTACAAATTACAATTCGTAACAACATTTTTCTCCCCTTTCCTTTTTCGTCTTCCTTTAATCATTATTTGACTGAATTCTCAATATATCTACCACACATGGCCTTGACTTTGCAATTCATATGCGATTCGACATGGTCTCCCCAACGCTGCAACCACTTCTGTATCTAATGGCGTTAATACACTGAAGCACTTGATCCTGATTAAGTAAGAACTTAGTACGATGCGAATGTAAAAAAAACAGCAGCTGCTCGCGGCATATGTGAGCGTTAATGTGATTAGAGACGTCCAGTTATTATAGCCGACAAAGGAAGGCGCGATGAGTTTCATATGTTGGCTATTAGAATGGCAGAAATTTTCAATACCGGGAGAATTTCTACAGTAATTAAGGCGACCTGTAAGCCAACTTCCAGACCATACTAAATCTAGGGAGAGGTGATATCACTGCTAGAAAACAAAGGAAATAACGAATACTATACCTTGTAGCCTAGCTTAACGAAACGTTATATAACTGCTTTCACCTTACACATATAACGACCACCTGAAAATAGTATGCCAAAGGCCAACAGCGAACAACCACATATACTCGGGATGATTGATATGAACCACAAGCTTGCACAATAGCATGCCTTGCATTTTCATTCGCCAGCTTACTCATCAATTATTTAGCAATAGAATTCTCAACTATTGTGTATGTTGCCGAGTATATGAAGGCAAAACAGCAACACATAAAACATCCATTTCCTAGGCAAATTCGTCAGATGGCAGGTTATTAATTGAAATTTTTCTTATTTACAGTGCATGGAAATCCCTTTCTTTGCTAAAAAGGAGGATGGGTGGGCTCAAGTATTACCCACAGAGTGGCTGCGGGATTAGTCCGAAAACCCCCGTTAAGCCAAGCCAAATAAATAATAATAGAGGTGGTATAAGAGGCTTACATTTCACGAAGGCTGGCCGAGGAGCACCTACCTATCTCTCCCGCTCTCTGATTGGAATTCCGAGTCAAATGCAAAGAGTTACTTGAGTAAACCACTCAAAAACGTTAGGATTTTACTCCCATTCTCTCTAAGGGAAGTAATGAGTCTCCCCATCAGCCATTAAGATACTTATATTTTACGACTGAGTTCGCATCGCTAATCTCCACATGCTTCCCCTAGATCAAATCGCCTTTCCTGTTCGCTGCCGTCAGAAATACCATCGTGCTCCAATCCATGAGCTACAGAAAAAGTTCCTCTCTGGGTAAAATTTACCGCCGTCCCTTGTAAACAGCTATGGGCGCTTTCAAAACCTGCACCGCCTTTCCGAGAACCGCTTTCGCCACTTCCTGCGCCAGCACTGTTAACATCGCACTCATTTCCGCTTCTTTCTCTTTATTGCTCTCTGGGATTCAAAGCTGTCGGCAAGACGCATCGTATTGATGCCTGCGTATTCTGAACAAATACAACAACTACCTCAGCTTTCGAAGGAGACCACACCACAACCTTAAACATTGTCGATGGGAGTGTATTCCTTAATCCTGCAACTCAAAACTTAATCTATAAAAAATTTCATTACAAAAATGCACAACGGTATAAGTGACGCTAGAAACAACACCCATCTTTGACTTGACGAGTTTATATTGCAGCCAAAGCGCATGTGGCCAGTGATTTAAGTCTCTAACTTCAGGTAACTCTGCACTTTTATCTACTATTACTTTATCTCAAGCAGGACAAACTACTGTGTGCCGAAAACTTGCCTCTGAGCGGGTATTCAAAACCTTTATTTCCCCGTAAAAGGAATGAATCTAGCAACCCCACTGGGGCAGACGACCATTTAACTGGTTCATAGAAGGGTCAAAGTTGTAAAGGCAATCGGTGGCAAAGTTTCTTTTTCAGTAACTCGAAAGTTCAAGCTGCACGATCACTGTAGTGTCTTCTAAGCGGAAGCTGTCATGATATAGGAAATAATGAATGGTATAATCTTTCGTGATACTAGAATGAGATATCTACTCTTTCAGACAAGTGGTAATTAACGCTCTGGGCTTAATTTTGTTGAGCTTGGCGTAACTGTGTTCGAGGGTAATCTGGATATGCCTGTCGTCGCTTGCGGCTGCCTCGAGTTATTTTAGGTCCGAATGGGTACAAATGAGCGGGACGTAGCAACCTATAGTGATTTTGGAGTTCTGGCTGGAAGTAGATAGCAAATGATATTCCGAGATTATTGGGTTGAAAGAGACTTCTTTCTACTTAGTTTTTATTATGCTATTGGACTTGTTGCCGCTGATTTTTGAAGACCCTTCCTGCTGCAACTGTGTAAGATAATTATCCTTTTCTTCCTCTTTTAGCGATAATCCAGAAGACTTCCCGAAAGTTTTGGGGAGTTTTATCAATGTTGATGGTCCTTTGCCAGATATGCATCCGGTACATTACGGAAAACAGCACCATGTACTAGACCGACCACCGTGGAACCTGTTTAGAAATTCATCAAAACTAGCATCGAGGTAGTTGCCACTCAGCCTAGTCTAACCTTAGTCTTTGTATGGTCGGCTCGGAATCACGGACGGTGTGGAAAGAAGTTCGAATATGCGTCCAAGTATTTAAGATACAAATTTTTCGAAAAATGTACGGTTCTTTCCGTGCTGGTTAATATTTCTCAAAATTCCCAATTAACCAGTCAATGTCAGACTAGCGCGTCGTGTATCAGCCTTATAAGTATGTATTTATCTAAAAGTAAGTAAGTATGTATGTGTGTTTATTAATCAACTACTCTCCATCTCATTTATTTCCCATTTCCTTTCCCCATACACAGAACTCAGTAGGATAATTGAAATAAGTACGTGTCGTAGCGTTATAAGCTCCTTTCATCAAACTGCAGCTTTCAGTCATTTACTACCACACGCCGCTCCCTCTACCTGCCTTTTATAGCTCACCTGATTTTAGTTAGTTCTTACGGCTTAACGCTTCTCATGCCCTATGTGTGTGTGTGAATTAAGCTTTTGGCAATAAATTTGCATTTGCGCACGCCCTAGGAAATTCTTAGAATTACCATTATTACACATTTAGAGGCACGCACTTACACCCATACATACATACATACGATGGTTGTGATGAGCTTAATGCACAAGACGAAATGATGATTATTGCAACAAATGAGGCGAAGTGAATTTCCTCTTTTGTACTTGGCTAAATTTTCAGTTTATATTTGTAATTTTTCACAGAAATTTATTTGGATTGAAAATTGTTTCTAATTTCACCTGCATTAATGTGAGTATTATGACCTGCTTCAAATTGACTTTTGTTCTACTGCACAATTAATCAAAGGGATTGTTATATAGATAATGGTTGAGAATTGCACAGCGACTATTGGTCTATGTGCCCTCATCTCCTTTACAGCATTTCATCCAAGCCGACTTACTTGATGAACGCTTCAAGCTGTGGGAATGCTCTGAGCATGACGAGCCTAAAAACTTAGCCTTACGTCTTGAGATTGTGTCGCATTCCAGGAGGACATGTTCCGTCGTCTCAGCTGAATGACCACAAAACCGATAGGTGTGATTCGTTGAGTCTGCAATGTCTTTTAAGAATATCTGTTAGTGTTCTTAGGTTATTTTCGAGACGAGACGAGATGTGTAGCGTAGTAAGTTGGAGGTTAGCCTCTAGCGCTGTTGTAGGGCATATACGCATAGCTCCCGTGATGCATAAACACACCGTTCGTCGGTGTTTTTTGAGAGCTTGCCTCGTTATCAATCGAGTTGTTTTCGATGCCCAGGCTAGTTAGCATACTATTTTAGCTCAGTGTAAGGTAGAGGTGGAGGCATAGGTAGAGGTAGAGGTGGTGGTAGAGGTAGCGGTAGAAGGGAGAAGGGAGGGGAAGATAGTGGAGTGAGGAGAGTGATAAAGGGTGGGAGAGATGTGTGAGAGATAGAGATTGGAGAGAGAGAGAGGTATAGGGATAAAAGTGACGATATCGAGAAAGAGAGGAATAGGGGAAGGGAAAGGAGAAATGATTTTGCGTAGAGTGTAGGACTGGGCTATGGAAAAAACTTAAAAATATTAAAAAAAAAAAATGCATATAAACCTAAGATAAGACATGGTGACATTTAAATCTTTTTTTGTTTTTTTTTTTTTTTTTCAGAAAATGGGACAAATAGGACAATGTCCCATCTATTTGAAAAAACTGTGTTCATGGATCGAGAGCGAGAGAGGCAGGCAGAGGAAGCAATGCGGTTAGTGGATGAGGGAGTGGGATAATGACAGACGGAATGAAAGGGAAGTTGAAACGCGCGGTTCAGCGACAGAGAACGCATAGACAGAACCAGGGGTAGAGAGAAAAGACTTCAACAGGTACAAGGAGGAACAGGAAGAGCATAAGAAAATAGGAAGGAAAACGATAAAGATAAACTTAGGGAATGTGGGAGTATTTGGCTTTGAATACAGGGAAAAATATAATAGGCGTGAGGGGTTGCTTTCATCCCAGGCTTTAACTAAAAAAAGTTTTATACAAAAATATTCCCCTTAAACATATCGGCTGCAGTTTACGGAAGAAAATAATATTGGCTTCTACATGAGTTACTTTTTAGCGATGACGGAGACGTATGAGAGATGACCTCATCTCAAACGTATGCTTGCCCTGATATCATAACTACTCGTTTTGTGCCATCATCTTCCAAGTGAGAGATAAGATCGAGATTTATTAAAACAAACTCGTTATTTTCTCTATATGGAAGATTATGTAATCGCTTGACCCGGGGAACGTTTAGTACACGCACGTAGCAGCAGCATAGGGATCATTCAAGCTGCAAGTGGTTGCTCCAAAGACAACAGTATATAATTTTTTAATAACTATGTCAGGATTTGTGTGATGAGGCCCTGCTCACTAGTCATCTAACAGAAAATATTTCGTTTCTGAACAGCTCTTCTCCATTTCTGAAGAAATTTATGATGTTTCACAACGTCACTGTAATAAATTGTATAAGGCCCGATTCCTTTTTTTGGTTCGCTCTTCATATCATATTGTGGCGAATATTAGCATCACTATGCTTTTAGTAAATAATCACAACAACAAAAATAGCAAGCAGCCAAACTTACATAGAAGGCGGCGAAGAATATCTCACATACACATATGTAGTCATCATCTAAGAGCAGAAGTTGATACTCACACATACACACGCATATGGCTAGTATTAAAGCATAAACTACAAATATACATGTATACATATGTATAGCCAAGCATGAAATACAACTTTCGCGAAATGACTAAACCTTAGTAAAAATGGGTGAACGAGAAAACCGAGAGTATAAAAGTAATACAAGCTGAGGAATCAGTAAGCAGTTTGATTTAAAGACGCTATTAGTTGTCAAGTATAATTGTGAAGATTTCCCTAAATTCGTTACAATATTATATGCCTAATAAGGATACGAATTACATCCCTTTGGCTTCACCAAAATAGTCGCATTATTGAAGTTACATTTATTTTGCTAATCACTCACTCCAGTGCATATCGCCCCAGCACACTTTCCCCTGCCCCATTTTAGCTGAGATTCAGCTTTCCGTAGAGGAATATTTGGGTCCCTTGTCCTACCACCTTAGACCCATATATGTACCTTACACTACGACTAGCTTGCTTCGCGGCTTTGCGGCTGTACCCTTTATATCTCGTTCATTTCCTGGTCGGTTGGCGTAGCCACGGCGCATAAGCACTACTCAGTTTTTAGTGCTGCACGGTACTGCGAGCGAGCACCATTGTTCTTTCTGCATTTTTCGTTCTAAATTTCATTCATAGTGCTCATTGATCTAGCTTGTGACGTTTTCATCGTCCCTGCTTGCGACTTTAATCTCCTTATCCTTATCTGCAGTAATCCCACCGGTATTTATCGAGGTGGCGCGGTATCGTGAAGCCACCGATACTCCCTGGCGGCAAGTCATCAAAAAGGCATGTCATACGCACAAGACCCCCGATTAAGGGGGATAACATTTCGGAGCCATCAACATCCCACCGCCCACCTGCGGAACGGCATAGATGGAAGCCCGTGAAAGGTTTCATCCTATGCTTTATATATTGTGGCGAATATTACCATCACTATGCTGTTAGTAAATAATCACAACAACAAAAACAACAAGCAGTCACACTTACGTAAATGTACACATACAAGGCGACGAGGAATATTTCACACACATAACCAGCGGCTTAAAGCAAAGAAATTAGCTCACATAGACATATGTATGTAATCATCGGCTAAATGCAGAAGTTGTTACTCACACATACACACGCATATTGCTAAATTACTAAGCAGGAGATACATCAGTTCTAGAAGGTGAAACGTCTAGACCTTCGGAGGAATATGCGAACGGGGCAACTGAGAGTATAAAAGCTGCGCAAGCTGAAGAATAACTAATTAGTTTGATTTAAGCACGCTATTATTTTTGAAGTGAAGTATAATTGTACTACTCCCAAAGTAGTCTAAATAAGGCCCTTTTTGCAATACTGAATATTGGAGTTATTTATTCGACAGTTCAGCAATTCGAACGATAGCAGAAGGATCAGGAACTGCCCAAAATTCGTTACAATATATTTCTCCAACAGCAGACGCATTATTATCACATCCCGATATACCCTACAATTACTACCAACATAATAAATACAATCTTTCCCTCAAATAGATATCCTAATAAGCGTATGATTTAAGCATAACGCTGAGCGAAATTGATATTTGATTAGTCCCTCATTTATTATTCACTTGCCAAGCTTTTTTCACCCAAACTAAAGTAATTTGTGATAAACCTTAGATAGTTTTTTCTACCTACCAACTGTGATTGAGTGAGTACACTAAGCAACGCCAACAAACGATGACCATCGCGTAAGTCCTCAAATAAGTCGATCACTGGTGTGCACTGGGTTTTAAGTAAATGAGAGTTAATCCATTTTGTGAATGTCTTCTTTTGTATATCCTGGCGTTCATCTGAAAAAAAAAGAAAAAAATTGAAATTGAAAAACTATGTCATAATAGAGCGCATAAAAATATCTCGCATATAAGCGGATGAGCACACTTAAAAGGGCGCATCCCTCGCAGCTTGCAGCATAGATGTGCCAATTAGATTGGGCGACATTAAGAGGAGATGAGAATTGCACATCATGGTTCAAGCGGGGAAAAGCGTGGACTCAACCTTAGGCTAACAAAGCCAATGCTTTCATAAAAAAGTAAGGTCTTTAGGCTCATGATGGGTATTCTGCCTGGACACTGCCTTTTGGCGTCACATGCTTTTAAAGTAGGCCTAGTCGGTGACAGCAGATGTAAGAAGTGCGGGTTGGAGGAGAAACCGATCGAGTGATCGGCAATAGCTGGGCCAAATATCGTATGAAGTAGCCAAAAGGCTGATGGTATCCTAGCGCCTTGCGGAGGAGCATATTTAGCAGCGCGCAATTATTGGGACGGTACCGGTATGTAATCGAGAGGCCAGTAGTCAGGAGGCCAGTTCTTTTTTATGTTGCGGCAGCGAAACACATACAGCCCATTTCTAAATATTCCCTCGGAATTTTGTTCTCGCGGATTTTTTTAATCCCGCGGAAAAATTCCTCCAATTCTTTCTCCTAGGGAGAACAATATTTGGGGAATAGGAATTTCGAATTTTTGAAGTGGTATTCACTGAAATGGGTAATGAATTGGTGCCACAGCTACATCAACAGAGTAGCATAAGAAGAAGAAGACGGCGGGATAACACAAATCCACCGGAGTTGCCTTCTTTTATTCAGCAAAGCAATTTTCTGGCCAAAAAGGATTTAAGCCTTCTTAAAAAATCCTTGCGCAATTTCTGGATGGCAGCATCAAATATACCAAGAGCTCTTCCGTTGCTTTTGATATACTTTTCAACTTAAAATAAAGAATATTGTAGTAGAATGTACACATTTTATCACAAATTTGTACAAATAAGTGTTCTTTCTTAAAAGAACCAATTTCCTTTAACTATTTCGATGCATTTCCTTTAATGTAAAAAGTGAAAACACTCCTATGAAATAACAGAGAAATCTCCCTCTCCCTCACATTCATAATACCTACTTTTCTCCCATAACCGGTTTCCGCTTTTTCGAAAATTGCTCAGAAGAGGAGGAAAGGGAGAAGTGAAAAAACTCACTCATTTAGAATACGAGGAATGGGAGAAGGGAAAAAACTCGTACGGAATTATTGTTTAGAATTGGGCTGATAGTTTTTTCCACTTCAAACAACTGCCATTGGCTGTTGGTCGCCAGCTCATGCTCACTCAGTTGTTGTTTGTTGCCTCTTGTTTGGCACTGATGCCAAAGGGATGCATTTTAGCACTTTTGTGGGATTTTTTAATAAAAAGTTTGCTAAAAGTGTAAAAGGCATCCCCGCAGTCATCGTGATTTATACTAAAATGCGCCTGAAACTGCACTACAGCAAAGCATCACAGCAACCACAGACTAAACATTCAGATTTGTCAAATTCTAATCAGTCTCCTTAGGCGAGTCAGCCGGTGATGATTTATGCGTTCATAGCAACTTCGCTGACTGGTCAAGTGAAAAGGGTCTATGCTTCGGTAATCCTAATCCTACCCTCCTGGCCCTGGCCGGTTAGATGTATTGCAAATTTTCGCGCACCGCCGCTCAAAATATACATGTCGAGGCGGTGGTGTCCCAAGAGAGGACCACGGGGTTTGCATTGTTCAGCTCGCAGGAGATGATGTCTGCGAGCATGGATACTCCACAGACTGAGCGATCGATTTCCCACTCCCCCCTTCCCTACCACTGGCCTCGAATGTGTCTCAGGGTGGCAGGAAGACTTTGGCGGCACTTTCCTCCTCAACCGGCTGCCCCAGCAAGAGTTGGCATCTCATTGCAGGCGAATACCGTTCTTGAGAGAAGTAGCCATGGCAAGGGTAAACTATCAACCGGTGCTACCAATCCGTTAACACCGACGCTCGCATCGTTTTGGTCCAGCTACTGGTACGCGCCCGTTGGCTACCTTCGGCTGTCGCTAACGTTTCCTCTGTTCTACTCCTTACTCCGTCAAGCCTTATTTCTCTTACGCTGCCCAATTTCTGGTACGAAAAACCGCTGTCGCATCAACCCTTAAAGCCGCATCCTTCATTGAGTACTCATTGACAGTATCTTATATATTATTTCGAATTTCTGTTTCTATGTGCAGGTCCCTTTTTCGCTTTATTTGGAATCCAAATCTGTAAATAAATGTCTGGTTGTAAAGATGGAGATTCGTGCTTTTAGCGAGCTTTGGGCATTACTGGCCGTAGTGCTTTTGTTTCCTATATTTTATTAAAGTAATTTGTTAAAAATTAACGATTGTGAGCACACAAAGAAATCTACGTGTACTATGGCACTATTGTGAATATTTGATTAGAACTAACACTGCATTACCTGGCAGTTGCTAACATCCACCAGATGGTAGCGCAGGCGCATGCATGTTTGTAATGATAGATGATTGATTGAAAGAACAGCTGGTTTCTGCTGATATTTGATATGAGACTTTTATATTTGTTCTTTGTCCGTGTTCAGCTTTCGCCCGGCCAAGGGCTCCGGCTATTAGGGGTGACAAAGTCGCAATCAAGCTAGGTCTTAGAAAACGTCTAGTATTTGCCAAGAGGACGGAGTTATTGTATAACATAAGTCTTGGTATCTAATTGGGTTTTTTCCGTTTGGTTGTTAAACCAAACTAGAATCTATGCCCGGCGAGTTCAACTTAACCTTTTTGATTTTTGGTAAGTTCGTCAGGTCTTATGTGACTTCGGTGCGTCTCAAGCTTCCAATTCTACAAGCAGACCAAGTATCAGTAATTCACAATTCCACTTGCAACTTACCATTTCTATGTTGCACCAAAGTGTCTAAGACTGGCATATTGACGTCCGGACCATTTATAAATCTCACACCTGTCAGCCCATAGGTAATGTCACATTCAATTATCATAATTAACGTATGTAGGTGTGAACGTGCTTATGAGTATATGTATATATGTAGGTACATAGCTTTGTTAATCCTTGCAGCAAAATGTTGGTGCAAACTGAATGCAGATAAGAATACTTTCACACATACACCCGTAGTAAGTTTATGCATATAAAATATGTGATCCCTACTACATGAGCACTGCTGCAATAGCAGTTAAATTCGCATAAATCATTATACTGTTCATATGTTATTTCATTATCCTATTAATATGTTAAGCTACTTAGGTATGTATATTTTTATTAGAGTGTCAAAAACGCAAGAATTAGTCGCATTTCTCTATAGTTATATTAGATAAGATCTGACCTAAACGCATGATACCGAAAATTCAATGAAAGCAATAACATGAGTTTTTATTTGCGCAGAAATTGTTATGTAATGTTGATGTGAGGACTTAGCCCAACTCCAGAGCACCCGAATATGAGGCTGAGCGGTTAAGGGCCTGCATCTACACCATTCATAGTAGGGCGGCGGCATGTCGGTGTTATGCGGACCGTGCCTATTGGATAATTTGCAGCCAGGGTGTATTTTCGGCTGTATTTGAAGGAGCCTTCCCGATATAGACCGCCCCGGGTAGTAATATTATGTAATGTCAGCCGACATTTTTTCACTTAATTTAAGTAATATGAGGATGACAGAGTTTAGCTTGGCTTGAATCAATTTTAACCCACAATATCTTGAGCTATAAGACATACACACAAATGCAGATTCAAGTACAGGTCGAAGAGGCCCCCACTCTTATTATTGTGTATGTCCCGACCTCTCGAACAACCAGCTTCAACAACTTCTTTACTATCGTTTCTTGTAAAGCTTTTAATGCGTTGCCTGCATGTATACGTGTCACTAGAAATCTGAATGAGTTTTTGGGAAAGGTTAAATCGTTTCTACTAGAGAAATCACACGAAGACATCAAAATTTTGCTGAACCATAGCACTTAAAAAAGTATATGTACATATTGTATTAATATATTTTATTACTCATTATTTTTAATCAAACTTCACCCCACGCACTATTTTACATGTTTTTGAATTCAATTTTATTCGGAGATGGCATTCGATACTAAAATACATATATTTTTACAGAATGCCTTACTTTTCTTTCTGTAATTATGGTTAATTTAATTTAAGTCGCTATTGTAACATATATGCTGTTTTGAAAGAAAATGAATAAAAAATGAAATGAAATGAAATGAAATGAAATTACTAGTTATGGAAGCACTGCGACCTTTGTGCAGATATATTATGCAAAAGCCCCCACTAAATAATTACACAACATTTAAGTGTTAAGCTCGCACACACACACATACAAGATCGAGGTGTTGAGAGGAAATCAGTTGCATTTGGGGACATCTACCGTCGATTCCACGTATGCTGCACCCTATTTTGCCAACTAATCGGCCTTTTCGATACCTTCTATCATTTTATGGTCCCGCCTGAGCGAGGTCTTTCAAATGCTTCTTTGCATTCCAGGACACTTCTTGATGAATGATACAGAGTTAAAGTCTATGTGTAGTAGGGTGGGTGGATTTATTAACCGATATCGCGCCATCGATTTTCGATAGGATTTGCGCTCAGGAAAAAAAGTTCCACGAAGTTCTACGCATACCCAAAAAAATTATTTTCATTTTTTTTACTTTTTTCCATTTTGATTTTTAAAGTTTTTTCATGACCTACTAAAAAAATTTTCATTTGATTGTAAAATTTTCATGTATACCCTGTCCGACAAAATGTCCACTAAAAACCTTGGCGATAACGTTTTTAGCGCACATTTTTGGGTCGGACAGGGTATACATATGAAAATTTGTTTAGTAGGTCATGAAAAAAACCTTAAAAATCAAAGTCGAAAAAAAGTCAAAAAAAATTAAATTTTGCAGGCTCGAAAATTATTTTTTTTGGTATGCGTAATGGAACTTTTTTTCCTGAGCCCAAATCCTATCGAAAAATCGATGGCGCGATGCTGGTTAACTTTCGTCCATACAAATCGACCCACCCTAATGTGTAGTCACTACGCTGCTGGTTACTGTAGGAACTATGTAGCCGGTATAGAAACTGGACGGTTTTTATTCTTTTCTTATCAACTAGTAATCGGTTTGTTAAAAGTGTTTTCGACGAGGTATAGATGAGTTATCGATTTGTTGGATATCGAAAAGTTATCGATTTATTATGGAACAGCTATCGACTATTTATCGAAAAGTTATCGGAGTTTTAACAATTTCTTGTCTGCGTGTTATCGAATTTAGAGCGAAAAGGCAGCGCTTTTTTTAATTGAATTATCGACTTGCTATAATAAAAAAATTTTCGATATCTTACTACAGTTTCGAAATGTTATGGGTTATTTATCGAAAAATAGTCGATATGTTCTCAAAAATTTATTGAGTGTTACTAATACGTTATCGGAATATTATCGATTGGTTATCGACGACTCATCGGCTTGCTATATTATTATATTTAGCAACAAAACTTCAATATAAAATCGATGACACATATTATGTAACCCGTTGATAAAAAAACCCATAAGCATCCAATAAGAAGACGATGACTCGACGAAAAAAAGCCATGAACCATGCACGTTCTATGTTCGTGTCCTACGCTCGCCAATTCAAAGCTGCAGCTACAAGGAACGGCGGAGTTGCCAGATCTCGCGGCAGCAATTAATCTAGGTCCTAGAAAACTTTAAGTATTCGCCAAAGAGCACGGGATTATTTTATACCATAAGTCCTGCTTCCTTGTTGATATTTTTCCGTTTGGTCGTCAAACATGGATACATTAATTCAAATGTGAGGTCTTTAATGACCGGTAAGTTCAACCTAACCTTCGTTCTTTGGTTCATCGGCAAATAAAGATTTCTTTACTCTTTCGCCACACAGCGGCGTTCAGTGTTTGAATGTTAGCTAAATTCTACTTTATTACTGTTGTTGTCGCTGTTGCTTTGTTCCTAAAAGCTTGTTGTTGCATTGAACTTGTTGCAGCAACACGCTACATACACAAACATGACATGCAACAAATAACAGCAATCAATTTGCCACATATAAGTATGAGCTTCAACCCTCTGTACTCGAAACCATTTTTAGTTTATGCACGTAAGAAGTTGTATGGAACTGACAGAAAAGATAGCATGAGTTTAAATGCTAATGTGATGGCTTTGATGTTAGCCAAAACTGACAAAAGTATCCAACTAACTATAACAGACAGTTGGCTTTCTTGTATATAAGCTAGCTGAAAGGCCGACTAACTCAGTGGCTGCTTTTCTTGTTCACTGAGTTGCTATCTTTTTTGATTACAATTTGTTAAAATGACAAACTAACTAACCCACTCACTGATTACTATTACAACAGATTTCTGACTAATGGAATGTTACAATGTATGACTCTTTTATCGACCTTAGGAACCGATTACGTGCATTTCTACTTGGTCATTCTTCTTTCAATAGCTCGTCACTTTGTTCGCTCCGGGAATTACGTTGAACTTAAGCAATACAGTGGAAACGCTTATTGCACGTGCCATATACAAAAGCTGATCACGCAAAGTTTAGAAGACAATGTCAATGTAACAACAACAACAACTTTAACCACAAATTGTTGCACAGCAAAGCGCTGTGGCACTTAAGTGCAAGTTGGTTGTCACAAGTGCAAGTAACACGGGTCTACATATATCCATCATACAAGAGCTTACTAACAGGTACGGTGACCGTGTGAGCGAAATGTAAAATACTAATTTTAGTTGAATTAGGACTGGGTACCAACTAAGCCTCTTCCGTTGGCACTTCACCGTTTAAAAGATGGTAGATTATAATAAAGAATGACATTGGACCGAAGCCAAAATATCGTTCATACATAAAGTTGGAAGGGCTTCGGACACAAAGCTAAATTATTTTATGCCTATGTTCCTAACGTCTTTCCTCTTCAAAGCTTAAATACCTCAACGAAATATTTGTGAAGACTTCTGTGTGAGTATTCCTTCGAGAAAAGCCATCGTTACAAATCTGAAGGATGCAGTGAAGGCTTTCTTTATAAAACTGAGGAAGAGAAGAAAAGTAAGAAAGCTGAGTGGGTGGGTACTTAGCGTGAATCACTCAAATGGAGATGTCATGGTCTTCAGGACTGTATGCTTTGGCTTTAATTTAAGGTACTACAGAAAGCGACAGCTACGAAAATGACAATAATTTTGTTCTAATAAGTATCATTTTTAAGAAGTAGACACTAGAATGTTCTAAGGCTTCAGTAGTTGCGAGCTTGAGAAGAACGCATATATTGGAATGGTCTTAATCTGCTCTTTTATTGATTCTACCGCTGTGGTCTGATGGTAGCGTACTCCGCTTTCTACACCGAAGATCATAAGTTCACGAACCGGGCAAAGCAACATAAAAATTATAGAAACAAGTTTTTTCAATTAGACAATTTTTCCAAGCAGAGTCGCCCCTCGGCAGTGCTTGGCAAGCACTCCAAGTATATTTCTGCCATGGAAAGCTTCTCAGTGAAAACTCACCCGAGCTATTCGAAACCAAACGAGGCTTCAGACAAGGCGAGTCTCTTTCATGCGATTTCTTCAACATAGTGCTGGAGAAGATAATACTAGCAGCAGAACTAAGCCGTGATGGTACAATACTATTTAAAGATCGTACAATTACTGTCGTATGCTGATGATATTGATATTGTGGCGAATATAAGCATTTCTAACATCACTATGCAGTTAGTAAATAAACACAACGACAGTAAGCCATTTACACACACACATAGAAGACAACAAAGAATATTTCACACACATAACCAGCAGCTTGAAGCGACGAGATTATTTCACATACACATACGTAGTCAGCAGATAAGAGCGAAGAAGAAAGAGAAACAATCACACATCACGATATCATCAGATATGTAAGAGTGCGCATATAGCTAGAAGAAAAACACAAACTACAGATGCATATGTATATGATGAATTTCATATCAAAGGCTGAAAAAAACGTACATTTTGAACCCGACACCCTCAGAATTTGATGAAATTTTGCATGGGGTTACATCTTACCCACCCAACCACAACCTCATTTTTAGAAATTGCATTTTCGAAAAATTGTGGGCGTGGCAAGGTATCGAAATATCCGAAAATATTAGAAAAATGACGATAATAGGTACTTTTAAAGTGTGATTACTACGGAATGGCTTTACCGATTTCAAAGATCTTCATACCATTAGAAAGGTATTGAAATAACCTTTCAAAAAAATACACTGTAAAAATTTTTTAGTACACTGAAAAAAAAATTTTTAAATAAAATTTAAAACTGAAAAAACACTTCAAAGATCAAGCGATTTTGAAAAATAAAATTTTATTTTAGAAAGGTGTATTTAATATATATAACATATCTGAAAACTAAAATGGGTTTTTTTTTTTAATTTATTTAAGTAAATGCATCCCTTGGTTACTTTCTGATATTTTGATATCACGCGTAAACTAATCAACCGATTTCAAAAATGTGTATACCGTTAGAAAGGTATTAAAATCACCTTTGATAACTTATACTGTAAAGATTCTATATTACACTGAAAGAAAAAAAAATTTTTAATTTTTTTCTACATTTTTTTTTTTTCAAACTGGGAAAACACTTCAAAGACCAAGCGATTTAAAAAAAAATTTTTTAGAAAGGTCGATTTAATATAAAAGCTAGAATGGTGTTTTTTTTTTTTTTTTTTAAATGTATAAGTAAAACCATCTCTTGTTAACTTTTTTTTATTTTGCTATTATTGTGTGACAAAAAAGGTACCTAGCTATACTTTGGAAGTTATACAGATACAGATACTATGACTAAGTATTTTAATAGATTCGAACAAGAATCGTATTATCAAATTTTTCAGACACGCACAATAAATAGACATACACTTAATAAAGTTAATTTTTTTTTTTTATTTATTTAGATTTAATATACAACTTTGCGCAGCTCATACTGCTGACTTTCGGAATATTTGCTTACTTTTAGTGATGTTTCATCTAAGGGTACAAAAGAATGGAAGCTTTGAGTTCCCGTAATAGTTTTGGCATTTTTGTATCTTGAAAGTAGCTCTTCTTTTGTTTTGTTGTATTCATCAGCGTCTGCGTAAGAAACTTCTATGGAGGTGTTATACGTTTGAGAAGTCCAAAGATAAAGGTCCTTCGCCGTTTGAATTTGATTTTTATTTGCCATGCTATAATTCCGAGCGCCTCTTTTTAATGTCCCACCTATACCATCACATGCAGATTTTCCATGGCTAGTTGCGTAAAAGTGCCACTCAGCGAATATTTCGAAATCAATTTTATGATGACATAAATTAATTAAGTTGTATTTGTTTTTGTACTGTGCTCCTGCACCATCTGACACGTAGATAATTTTCGTAATTGAATTGCTTATATTAGTCTTAACAAAATTAATCATTTTTGAAATATATAGATGAACTGCTATGCTATCATGGATATTACAATCGGATATTATGGCAATAGTTCTATGAATTAAATTATCGTTATCTTTGTAATAAATAACGAACGGATGTATGGTGGTTGATTATTATTACAATGATATCCTTGAATGGCATCTTGTATAACAAACGCATAGTTTTCAGCGAAATCCATTTGAATTAGCAGTTCTCCTGGCAGCAGTGTCATTTTTCGTTCACCTTCGAAGCGGGACTGGCGCTTAGCTGTGAAATGATGTGACACCAGCTTATTGATGTGTTGTACAAAATCGTCAACAAATGTGTTTGTAGTAGAGGAAATGGTTTCGAGATTACATCTGAGTGTTGTGTTCCATTTTTTGTAAATGACTTCTTGAATCGAATTTTTTTCGTAATATTCCAACATCATCGTTCTAAGGTTCGTTAAGTTATCGTAGCACCGACCACACATTGATACGCAACACTCGCCGTTTTCTATATTACCATTACAGACAACGAATTTAAAAACATCTTTATAGCTTCTGAAATTATGTTGACCTTCCATCGATTTCAAACCGGATTTTTCGAACATCAGTTTTACATTCTGATGCAATGTGCACACACAAACATTTTGCTGGTTTCCAACCCCAAGTTTGATACAATTCTCTGGTCGCAACATGGTAAATTTTGTAAATCCTAATTGAAGTGAAGGATGTATTTTTCTAAATTCATAGTAAGTTTCACGAAGCGATGACAGCATTAGTCTTTTTTGAACTTTCTCGCGTATGTTTCCTTGTCTTATTACAATTGAGTCCTGTGACCCAGGCATGATTCGGCTGATTTCATCATCTTCATAAAACAATTTTACTTTGTTTAAAGTTTGTTCAGGTAAACTACGCCTGTCCATGCTAGAGCGTTTGACGTCCGAAAACTTTGTTTTATTTTTTTGTATATCTTTGCTAATATTTATCAATTCGTAAGATAAATCATGCTCAAAAATGTCTTTAATTTCCTTAGATGTCATGGTGTTTGGTAATAGAGATAACATTTTTTGCTTATCCAAATTATTTGAGCAGTTTTCGATTTGATATTTCATGTTCTCCAAAATTTTTCGTAGTAAGCTTTGATCTTCTTAGGTCTTCTGATAAAGTTGACAGTGAACCACCTCCAAGTGAATCCGAAATACTTTGCGCAATTTGCTGTGTTTTTTTTTTTTGCAGTATGTATCCCTTTCTAAATATTTTCGCTTCATTGGCGATGGATGGCTTCCAAGATGAGGAATAACATGCTTATTTATATTGTCGACGAGTTCGTTGCGTTCGAGTGATTTAGTATAGCTGCTGCATGTTGGAACTTCCTTATATTCTTGATACTATTCACCGCTAGTCAAGATTTCTTGTGCCTCTTCACTTTCCGTTTCAGTAGAACGCTGATTATCAGCAATCTTGATAGCATCCTTAAGTTTAAAGCGACAACTTTCGCAAATACGGCAACGATGAATGTCGGAGACTGCTGGAAAATGCTCAGATATCAGCGCTGCTTCGTTTAAGCTAATGTTTCGAAGTTGAGAGGAGCATTTTCTTGATAGTTGCACACATCTGTATTTATTAGTTGATTCCATATCAATGCCTAGTTTCGTTCTGGTCTGTGTCTATCCGTTGTGTTGTTTTTTATAGTCCATGGGTGCTGTGGCAGGTAATGTCAATCTATGTGTCCGTGTTAGGTAACGTTAATATGCGTGTGTGTGTGCGCGGTATTGATACGTCCGAATTGTTACCTTTTCCAATGGTTGTTTTTGTAGGTATCTAGACATACCGCTTGTTAGCTAAGCGGTAGGTTGAGGTAGGTAGAAATCGGTGATTTTTGCCGTTTGGTAAATTTTTCGTTTTTGCTTGTTCATTGTTACGTGTTTGGTTGCTGTACCTTCTGGCTTGTGCTGTTTTTTGTAAACTAGTTTTAAGGGTTCAAATATTTCGTCAGAGATAGTGTTGGTTTGTTCGTTTATTATCCTGCCGTCAAATGTTTTTAACTTGTATATCTCCATGTTCTCAAGTACATTGAGCCGCCGACCTTTTCCTTGTACGTGAAGTATTCGAGCCGTTGTTTTGATGTTAGCTGGGGTGCACCCCACTGGAATAAAATTTTTTTACAGTGTATTTTTACAAAAGGTGATTTTAATACCTTTCTAACGGTATAAAATTTTTTGAAATCGGTTGATTAGTTTACGCGTGATATCAAAATATCAGAAAGTAACCAAGAGATGCATTTACTTAAATAAATTAAAAAAAAAAAAAACCCCCATTTTAGTTTTCAGATATGTTATATATATTAAATAGACCTTTCTAAAATAAAATTTTATTTTTCAAAATCGCTTGATCTTTGAAGTGTTTTTTCAGTTTTATTTAAAAAAATTTTTTTTGTTTCAGTGTACTAAAAAATTTTTACAGTGTATTTTTTTCAAAGCTTATTTCAATACCTTTCTAATGGTATGAAGATCTTTGAAATCTGTAAAGCCATTCCGTAGTAATCACACTTTAAAAGTACCTATTATCGTCATTTTTCTAATATTTTCGGATATTTCGATACCTTGCCACGCCCACAATTTTTCGAAAATGCAATTTCTAAAAATGAGGTTGTGTTTGGGTGGGTAAGATGTAACCCCATGCAAAATTTCATCAAATTCTGATGGGGTCGTGTTCAACGCATATTGGATTTGATATGAAATTCATCATATAGCTAAATAACCAAGTATGAGATACAACTGTTCCAGAAGGCATGCTCATGAAAAGTCTACACCTTAGGAGAAATAGGTGAACGAGGCTAGCTGAAGTATAAAAACAGTGCGGTGCAAGCGATAATGAGTCAGTTTGATTTAAACACGCCATTAGTGAAGTACGCGATAATTGTAATTGTGAAGTATTACTAACAAAGTAGTCTAAATGAAGAACGTCTTACTATACTAAATATTCCAGTTATTTATTTGACAGTTCAGAGATTTGAACGTTAAAAATCGTTACAATATTATTGGCCTGAACAAATGAGTTCCGCCTTCTCGGGATTAGGTAAGGAAGCAAAGAAAATTCTTCTTTAAAAAGTACAAATTGTCTAACTCGCCTGCTTTTAAGGAAAAATATGTGTATTATTCAAAGCAATTTAAATCCCTAAGAAATCGGCTTCATAAGAAATAGGTTGAGAAATTTGAATGCGAAATTAAGTCGAATCCGAAATCTTTCTGGTGCTACGTTAGAGCTAAAAAGTCATGCTCTCATGTTTTTTATAATGAAACCTCTGCATACTCTCTTACTGATGCCGTCAATATTTTTGCAGATTTCTTCAGCTCAAACTTTGTGTCTGATACTGTTTTGCCTGATGTGGTTGAGCATACTGATGTTAATATTCAAATAAATTTTGGTGAACTTTCCATATCACTTGATGATGTTATTCGGGGAATTTCGGTGTTAAAGTCCTCAAAACAATCTGATGTGGATGGACTGTGTTCATTTTTGCTAAAAAATACTGTTGCAATTGCTCATCCGATTTTATTAATTTTCAATAAATCTCTAAAGCAGGGAGATTTTATAAATGCCTGGAAAGTAACTTCCATTACTCCTATTTTCAAGAGTGGCAATAAGAGCAATATTGCCAACTACCGCCCAATATCAAAACTTTCCACAATATCGAAACTTTTCGAGATTATAATAAAGGAAAAGATATCATTTGCGGTAAAAAGTATTATTTCACCCAACCAGCATGGTTTTATGTCCGGTAGGTCGACTGTGACTAATCTTGCTGTTTTTACTGAATATTGTCTGTCTTTAATAATAGAGCATAAGTAGATACCATCTACACTGATTTTTCTAAGGCTTTCGATAGTGTTAGCCATAAGTTACTACTTTTAAACTTGCTGATCTGGGATTTCACTCCAATATTCTATTATGGGTGAAGTCTTACCTGGCTGATCGGAGTTGAACGGTTGTGGTCGATGGTGTCAGTTCTCGTTTTTTTACCGCGACCTCTGGTGTTCCTCAAGAAAGTGTCCTAGGACCTCTCCTATTCGTAATTTTGATTAATGACATACGTCATTGCTTCATTTACTTGAATTTTTTGTTGTACGCAGATGATTTGAAAATTTTTACATCAGTCACAAATCAGGCAGATTCCCTACGGCTGCAGTCAGATTTTGACAGAGTAATAGATTGGTGTAGTAGGAATTGCTTACATTTAAATATTAATAAGTGCTTTCCCATCTCATTTTCAGTTGCCGTAATGGTATTAACACCTCATATCACATCGGTGTTTCTGTTTTGAAAACTGTTGATGAAATATCAGATCTTGGAGTTGTCTTCGATGCTAAATTTCTCTTTCAGAGTCAACTTAACTGTGTTAATGCTAAGTAATATGCAATGCTTGCGTTCATTCGCCGCTTTAGCTCGGACTTCCATGATCCATATACGTTAAAGCTACTATATACATCGCTTGTACGGTCTAAACTGGAATATGCTTCCTTCGTTTGGAGACCATACCACGCTTTTGGGCTCCGGTCATTACGTTTTCAGGATCCTTTACCATCTTACTACTATAGATGTCTACTTATAAGACTGAAGCCCCTGAATAGTAGAAGATCTATTCTAACGCTGATATTTATTTATGATTTGATAGGGGGCACGATTGACTCACCGTTTCTTTTGGAGCGTGTTCGCTTCAATATACCATCTAGAACACTTCGAAATCATGATATTTTTTCATTGGATAGAGCCAGAACGACATATGTCGCTAATTCGCCTATTGCTAGGGCATTGAAGGAGTTCAATATTTTTACTAATGCCAGGGAAATTGATGTTTCAGTAAATAAATCAAAATCAAATCAAATTTTACTAAATGATTTGATATGGTAGATAATATTTAAGCTAATAATTTGTAAATAGTATGTAAGGATATTCTAATTTGTCCTAGATTTACTTTGAAATAAATAAATAAATAAACGAGGACAAGACGAAGTACTTGCTGTCATCCACATTAGTGATGACGTATATAAATTCGAGACTGTGAATGATTTCGTCTATTTGGGAACCAGCATTAACAGCAAAAACAATGTCAGCTTAAAAAGCAACAAGTGCTGCTTTGGACTGAGTAGGCGGTTGAAAAGTAAATTCCTCTCTCAATGAACGAAAATCATGCTCCACAAGTCGCTAAACATACCTGTCGTGATGTATGGCTCGGCATCAGGAACGGTGTTGAGAGAAGATGAGATGGCTCATGCAGTGTTCTAGAGAAAAGTTCTCCGGAAGATTTATGGTCATGTCCGTGTGGCGAGGGCCGGAATGGAAGGAAGTATAATTATGAGCTCTATCTAACGCTAAACAGGGATATCAAGCGAAAATTGTTTCGAAACTTTCTTGGACGGTTAACCGCCAAAAGCAGAACGTCACCTTCACTAAACGAAATAAGATCTGGAGAATTCCTACAGTTGAAGATATAAGTATTGTTCATATAAATTTACGCCTTTATCGAACATTGGAAAATTGGAAATTGCAGCATGAATAGTTTCATAACCCGAGATCACCTCGCGTAGCTGCAATCGGTAGATTTTTCTGTACACCGCTCCCTCCCTCCTTTAACTATTTGCCAAAATAGTTTGAACTGGCCAATTAATAAAGGTCTCACATAGACTGAATGTATCCATAAGTCCTATGCAAAAAAAAAACTCATTTGTCTAAAAGGTGGCCCTTTTACTTTTTCTTACATACATTTTTCTGACAAATAACAAAATAAAATAAATACAAGGCGCGATATACCTCCGTGCATATTTAGACCGAGCTTCTCTTCTAATTTGCGCCATGCTAATATTTAATTTTTCCTTCAAGTTGGCAGGACAGGACTCACATTTCTTATGGCAGCGATTACTCATGCGACGTCTCGTTAGCTGGCAATGGGAGTTCATAGTAGGTCATATTCATTTGCATAGTACTTAAGCGAATTCATTTGAACTCGACACTAATTTTCATTTTGGTAGCCTTTTTATACTCAGTTGAGCAGAGCTCACAGAGTATAATAACTTTGATTGGATAACGGTTGGTTGTACAGGTATAAAGGAATCGAGATAGATATAGACTTCCATATATCAAAATCATCAGTATCGAAAAAAATTTTTATTGAGCCATGTCCGTCCGTCCGTCCGTCCATCCGTTAACACGATAACTTGAGTAAATTTTGAGGTATCTTGATGAAATTTGGTATGTAAGTTCCTGGGCACTCATCTCAGATCGCTATTTAAAATGAACGATATCGGACTATAACCACGCCCACTTTTTCGATATCGAAAATTTCGTAAAACACAAAAAGTGCGATAATTCATTACCAAAGACGGATAAAGCGATAAAACTTGGTAGGTGAGTTGAACTTATGACACAGGATAGAAAGTGAGTAAAATTTTGGACAATGGGCGTGGCACCGCCCACTTTTAAAAGAAGGTACTTTAAAAGTTTTGCAAGCTGTAATTTGGCAGTCGTTGAAGATATCAAGATGAAATTTGGCAGGAACCTTACTCCTATCACTATACGTACGCTAAAATTTGCAAAATCGGAGAACGACCACGCCCACTTAAAAAAAAAATGTTTTTAAAGTCAAATCTTAACAAAAAATTTAATATCTTTACAATATATAAGTAAATTATGTCAACATTCGACTCCAGTAATGATATGGTGCAACAAAATACAAAAATAAAAGAAAATTTCAAAATGGGCGTGGCTCCGCCCTTTTTCATTTAATTTGTTTAGGATACTTTTAATGCCATAAGTCGAAGAAACATTTACCAATCCTTGTGAAATTTGGTAGGGGCTTAGATTCTGGGACGATAACTATTTCTGTGAAAAAGGGCGAAATCGGTTGAAGCCACGCCCAGTTTTTATACACAGTCGACCGTCTGTCCTTCCGCTCGGCCGTTAACACGATATCTTGAGCAAAAATCGATATATCTTTACTAAACTCAGTTCACTTACTTATCTGAACTCACTTTGTATTGGGGTAAAAAATAGCCGAAATCCGTGATAGTCGCCCACTTTTTCGATTTCGAAAATTACGAAAAATGAAAAAATGCCATAATTCTATACCAAATACGAAAAAAGGGATGAAATATGGTAATTGGATTGGTTTATTGACGCAAAATATAACTTTAGAAAAAAACTTTGTAAAAGGGTTGTGACACCTACCATATTAAGTAGAAGAAAATGAAAAAGTTCTACAGGGCGAAATCAAAAGGCATTGGAATCATGGCAGGAATACTGTTCGTAGTATTAAATATATAAATAAATTAGCGGTACCCGACAGATGATGTTCTGGGTCACCCTGGTCCACATTTTGGTCGATATCTCGAAAACGCCTTCACATATACAACTACCACCACTCCCTTCTAAAACCCTTATTAATACCTTTAATGTGATACCCATATCGTACAAACACATTATAGAGTCGCCTTTGGTCCACCTTTTTGGCGATATCTGGAAAAGGCGTCCACCTATAGAAATAAGGCCCACTCCCTTTTAAAATACTCATTATCACCTTTCGTTTGATACCTATATTGTACAAACGCATTCTGTAGTCAACCCTGGTCCACCTTTATAACGATATCTCGAAAAGGAGCCACCTATACAACTAAGGCCCACTCCATTTTAAAATACTCATTAACAACTTTCATTTGATACCCATATCGTACAAACAAATTCTAGTCACCCCTGGTCCACCTTTATGGCGATATCTTGAAAAGGCGTCCACCTATAGAACTAAGCCCACGCCTTTTAAAATTCTCATTAACATCTTTCATTTGATACCCATATTGTACAAACAAATTCTAGAGTCAGCCCTGGTCCACCTTTATGGCGATATCCCTAAATGGCGTCCACCTATAGAACTATGGCCCACTCGCTCTTAAAATACTCTTTAATACCTTCCATTTGATACACATGTCATACAAACACATTCCAGGGTTACCCTAGGTTAATTTTCCTATATGGTGATTTTCCCTTATTTTGTCTCCATAGCTCTCAGCTGAGTATGTAATGTTCGGTTACACCCGAACTTAGCCTTCCTTACTTGTTTATTTTATTATTTAGCCTACCTACTCAAACAGGTTGGAGGCGCTCAAAGTACGGCGGAATCAACAGCAGAGAAGACAAAGCAATTCGTTAGCCAAATAAACGAAAGGCAGTTGATTTGCGAGACACACAATCACACATCTTGACCCTGGAACACTGAATTGCCGTTCGTATAGATATTGTTACACATAGATCAGATGGTCACCATTAATAAGTATGACTCATTACGAGAAGCAGTCATGCCAGGCACGAAACTTCAACAAGGCAGATAGAGCTTACCGCCTTATATAAGTATTAATATTAATATTAGTTGTGCTTTTGTTACATCTTCTCGGACATCCAATGTGTCTGCGTTGTAGTAGCTATACATATGTATGTATATATGGTTAAGGTGAAAGATAGAATATTACATGCCAAAGGAGCCAGTAAAGTCAATCCACCAGTATTGCCATGAAACGAGGAAAGCCGCTGAAAACCCCAATTTAAATATATGTGACCTCGTCTATGAAAAGGTGGCTTATGACTCAAAAAAAATTACTACTACTAAGATACTGAAGAAATGCATTGTTTATCTTTAACAGCTGTTTCTCGCAATTTCTTTTTTTGAGTCATAAGCCACCTTTTCATAGACCGGTTCACATATATTGAAGTTGTAAAAAGGTCATCGGAAAAGTGTTAACGTAATGGCATAACAACATGCAACTACATACACATACAGAAATTCTGCTCACCCATATAGAGGGAGCTGCATAGATTTGAAGCTGAAGTGCAACGTTAAGGATGTCGAAGCAACTTGCAGGTTGGAAAAACTTTGTATGAAAATTTCAATATTAAAATCCAAACGCAGCAATGGCATGAACAGCGCGAGAAGGCAAGCACAAGTAGTGTGTCAATAAGTTTTTTTGTATCTAAAAGAGACTTGAAGGAGCTTAAAGGTCAATAGGTTTTGTAATAGTGATGATGAGGTAAAAAGTGTGAGGGGTGCGTTGTCGGGCTATCGCTCAACTTATAGTATATACTCCACCACAAGAGAACGTCCATCTCAACTGAAGCAATCGATATTTAATTAATTAATTAAATATTTTAATTATTTAATAATTCAATTTTCCAGTCTTACGCGCAACTTAGGGTCACGAGTAATGAATATACTAAAGTAAAGTAAAAAAAAAAAGTTAAGTTATGTCATTATTCGTACATGAATATTGACCCACTCACTTTGCAATAGGTAGTGATTTGGGAAGGTAATGGGCGACTATCAAAGTTGGTAATATTGAGCTTAAGCTGTGGAGGGAACACTTCTCCTCATTGATAGTCGGCGAGGGAGAAGACGAACATGATACCCCAATGGAAAACACCTTCCGACACACGACTATGATGAAGTGAGAGTGCCAATATTCTGGCTAAAAAATCAGAAGGCGCCAGGTAATGATGGAATAGCAACCGAGCTGTTCAAACACGGAGGCGAAGAGTCGGTAAAGAACATGCATCAACTCCAATGCGAAATATGGTCGGATAAAAGGAAACCTCCAGATTGAAATTCAAGTGCGCTCTACACTGAAAGAATTGGTGCTAGTAAAATCAACAAATCGGTTCTGTTGTTCTTGACTTAACGGAGATTCGGTGAAATTGGGGTTAATTCGATCGAGGTCTTTGCCAAGCAAACAAATTAGTTTAGTCATTTCAACAGAAGAGAAATTGTCGCTCTTAAGTTAACAAAATTCTGTAAAATTGACAGATTCCTAATCAATATAACTGATTTTTTTGTTAACACAACTGATCTCACTGGTCATTTCAACAGCGATCAACAGTCAATACATGAGCAAATTTCAAAGAGAATTTTACGCTCACTGCGCTCTCTACTTTGTACTTATGTATGCTGTGTACTATATGTATGCACATATTTACGTATGTATATGGTGGCCGCCGTGGTATGATGGTAGCGTGCTCCGCCAACCACACCGAAGGCCCTTGGTTCACACCCCGGGCAAAGCAACATAAAAATTTTTGAAATAAGGTTTTTCAATTAGAAGAAAATTTTCCTAAGCGGGGTCGCCCCTCGTCAATGTTCGGCAAGCACTCCGAGTGTATTTCTGCCATGAAAAGATCTCAGTGAAAACTCATCTGCCTTGCAAATGCCGCAACATAGGTACTTTCGTGCAAAGCTGTCGCAACAACTTTTTTGTTCATTTGACAACTAAAACGGTCAATTACGAATCAACGATTTGTGCGCAGTTGATTCAAGATCTTGTTGCGATGGATAAAAATTGACAGAAATTACGATTGAATTGACCCGTATTTCGGTTGATTTTACCAGTCTTTTTCTTTCAGTGTACCCAATCCACAAGAACGACGATCCCGCAAAATCTGGCCAACAACCACGGAATGAGGCTGCTTAATATCGCGTATAAGGTTCCATCTAGCGTATTGTGCGAAAGGCTGAAGCGCATAGTCAATAAACTTATTAGAACTTATCAGTGCGGCTTCAGACATGCTAAATCTACTATCGACCAGATTTTCACCATGCGCCAGAGCCTGGAAAAGACTCACGATAAGAGAATCGGCACTCACCATGTTTTCGCACACTTCAAAGCAGAATTTGAGAGCGCGAAAGGAAACTGCTTGTATGCCGGTATGCCTGAATATAAGTTCCCTGCAAAGTTAATAAGGGTCTGCCAAATTACGTTACGCAGCATTACCACCTACATAAAGATGATAAGGACCTCTCCGTGCCATTCAAAACCAAAATAGGCTTCAGACAAGGCGACTCCTTTTCCTGTGATTTCTTTAGCAGAATGCTGGAGAAGATAACTTTAGCAGCAGAACTAAACCGTGATGGTACAATTTATAATAAGAGCGTACAACTACTGTCGTATGCTGATGATGTTGATATTATTGGCCTGAAAAAAGCGCTGTGAGTTCTGCCTTCTCGGGATTAGATAAAGAAACAAAAAAGTGGGTCTTGCGGTAAATGAGGACAATGTGAAGTACTCGCTGTCATCCTCGCTGTCTTGGCAGCCTCGTCCCTATTGACGGATATTCGTCTGGGACCAGCATTAACAGCAAAAACAATGGCAGCTTAGAAAAGAAACGGAGAATATCTCCTCCAGCAAGTGCTACTTTGAACTGAGTAGGTAGTTGAAAATGAATGTCCTTTATCGACGAACTAAAATCGCGTTCTACATGTCGCTCATCATACTTTCCCTGATGTATGGCTCGGAATCATAGACGGTGTAGAGAGAAGATGAGATGGACCTTGGAGTGTTCGAGAGAAAAGTTCTCCGGAAAAGTTTTGGTCCCGTCCCTGATACCGATGAAGAGTATCGAAGTATATCTTCCTCTATGAGCTTTAAGCAGATATGACGATAATGCCGTCAATAAGAACCCAAAGCCTTCGCTGGCTAGGTCATGTTATGAAAATGGACGAAGAAGCTCCGGCGAAGAAAGTATTTTAGACGACACCGCATTTTTGAAGCAGAGGGCGGGGAGACCTCCACTGAGTTGGGAGAGGCAGGTGGAAGAAGACTTGACCTGCTTTGATGCTCCCAATCGGCGTCAAGTATCGTGAAATAACGGTAGCTGGCGATACTTATTACATAACCGCCAAAATCCCAGACAAAAGACCTGTAGGGTGAGCTTCAGGTGAGTTGTAATTACACTGAATGCAGTCCTGACCTGGAGCGGCATCAGATGAGAACCATCCCAGGAATCTTTCGTCAAAAAATTACACTCTATAATTCCTTTAGACAACAAATTCTCTATTCAAAGCCTAGAGCCGCTATCCATAACCAGAATCCACAACAGTCTTCACGGGTGGCTCAATATTGAATGACAATGTGTTTAGTGGTTCTGCTTAAAAGCTCCCTCGGTCTCCTTAAGTAATAGGCTACTGAGCCATTGAAGCGTATTTCAGGCAGAACTAAACGCCATAATAGCCCGCTTTGATGGCTTCTATCTAAGGATCTCACATCCGTTGCAGTTCACGCTGACTCTCACGCAGCGATCAAAGCCCTTCAAGGCAGCAGCACTTCCTCAAAAGTTGAAATAGAATGGTTAACGCCAAACGAACTAGACTCTCGTGTCACAGTGATAATGTGAGTCCCGGGTCATAATGGTGCGCCTGAGAACTGTGTTGCTGATGAACTAACTAGGAGAAAGCCACTGAAAAGTTTGAGGTTATTCAGTCTAAGCACATCACTCATCTTCTTTCCAAGGGAAAGGGAGGTGTTTGTTTCATGTCTACAATTACCGAGCCAATGTAAGATGAGCACTAGAACCCACAATTGAGGTGTGTCGACTTCCTTTTTAATATCCTTAGGCCCATTGATCGGGTTATACACGGGATGTGGTATATGATGGGGGTATACGAAAAACGCGTGGGAATGCCAATGACTGACTTCTGTCCAATCTACAAGGATGAGGTGGAGATAGAAAGTGTTGAAGTGAAAACTGATAAATTGAAATTTTAGCCATGGTCGAAAAAAAAGTACATTGAACCAACCATAGATGTTAAGTAATGATTAGATAATGCTAATGATTGCTAATTAACCTTCATTTGCGAAATTCTCTAATTCATTAAATAATTAGAATTAGTTCAACTAATTCCCATTAGATAATTGAAATTTTTATTCTAATGGTAAATCTAATTGCAATTAGTTGCCATTAGCACAAAAAATTGGGTTACCTTTACAACAAGAAATCTAATTGACTTCTGCTAATGCAATTAGATATTCAAATAGCTCGAATTAGAATCTATTTCTAATTGTTTAATGAATTAGAGAATATAAACCAATTGCATCAATTGCTAATTCTAATTGGAATTTAACATGTATGGAACCAACTATCGTGGGAAGTGAGCTTATACGTTACTTCTCAGTCGCGGCTGACAAAAATATTAGTAAACTGACCCTGCCTAATATGGTCGAATGCTAGCACTGGTTTCAAGCTCCATAAAACTACCATTGTATTCAACAATCACTACTATCGTAAAATAAGTTGTAGAACTTAGTTAGTAAAGATTAATCAATAAGTTTATCAAACCCGGAAAAGTGTGGATGTAGCGTGCTTCGCTCGGCCAAAATTTCTTCGGAGGTGTTACTTGCCTTGCATATATTTTATTTTTTAAGTAACAAAATATCAACTATTTTGCATTTCAATCAGTGAAAGGTATCAGTTTTTACGAGTGTCCCTTGCTTTGCACACGAAGCACCCAAAAAAAAGCACTTAAAAGAGAGTGACATAATTTTTCTATTCGCACCAAATTCGCGTCTAATACGCACCAAAATACTAGCTAGGTCGCAATTCCATCGGAGAAGTGTAAGTCAGTTTTTACGAGAGTGTTTCGCTAACTTCACGTGAATGTGGCGAATTACTCCGAAAAAAGCTCTAAACATTAAGTAGTAACAACATTTTCCCATTCGCTTTTAATTAGCGCCTAATACGCAAGAAAATACTAGCTGAGTGGCATTTCGATCAGAGGAGTGTAAGAGAGTTTTTACCATGGTGCTTCGCTAACTTCACGTGAATGTGGCGAAGCACCACAAAAAAAAGTACTTTGAAAAGCGCGGTAAATTTCTTCTGTTCGCACCTAATTAGCGGATAATTTTCGACAGAATACAGACTTATTAATCTTTAGATCCGCCGAAGTTATTCACGTTCATACTGAAAAGCATAGTGATCAGCCATTCAGAAGTTATCGCACAAACGATTTGAACTTTAGCAACAAGTTGTATACACTTTATAGATTTTTTAAATATTACAAAAATTGTCTGCAATAAAATTATATTTTTTTCACTGAAGTCCCTTGGGCAGTCATGGCTCCATATTTTTGCATTACTGCAAATTTTTTTCTAAATTTCTTTACAAAAACAAAAATACATTTAAAGCGTACTATAAAATATGGGAATAGCTCGAACGGAGTCATCGTTGGTGGCGCTGCTAAGATATTGCACTTAGTGGAATTGTTTACATCTTTTGACAAACGGTAAACTGCAAGTGCAGCGGCAACAACAACAACACACAGCAATTTATGGAAGAAATAAGAAAAATGATATGAACATTAAGTAAACAACGATAGCTGGTGGCACTTTTTTGTCATAAACATAACTTTTTTCTTCGCTCTATCGTTGGAAATAGAAATTTGGTTTCAAAGCAACGCCATTTGAGGATGCTGTTTCATTCAACATTTTTGTTGACACTGCAATCTTTTTTTGTTTTTATTGCTTTGAACCACAAAAGTTGGTATTTCTGAGAATATTTTCTCTATTGACCTTTTGCAAAAGTACCCAAATCAGTATTGCCACACAACAATTTTTTTCGAAACAGTTCGCACAGCGGTTGTTTTTAATTAAACGGTTATTTAATAAAAACCTCTTTAAAAAACTGCTAAATAACGGTACTGCTTTTGCGGTTTCTCACAGAGAACCGTTTTGCGTCCCAAAATCAAGGAATTGTTCCTTGAACGATTACAATAACTCTTCGATCACAAACCGATAGCTTGTAGGTAACATATCGATACCACTTCAACTCCCCCTATAACAAATCCATAATTATTCGATAATAAATTGGAAACACTGCGATAGCAAATCGATAACAAGTCGTTTACAGATCGATAACTTTTCGATAACAAAGCACTATTTTTCGGATAACAACTCGCTAAGTTTTCAATAATAAACTGATAATAATGGACAATTCGCCTATAGTAAACCGATAACCCTTCGATACCAGTTCTTTTCAATAAAATGTCGAAAAAAACTAATAACATCCCACTGACATGCCCATAATTATAACAACTTCATAATTTCTCGTATTAATTACTCTTTCTGAACCCTTTCAAAATTGTTCCAAAAATAGTCCTGAACTTATCTCGAAAGGATCCTGAAATTATATCGGAATGGCTTCCGAACATTACCAAGATGATTCTATACTGATCTCAAAATTGGCCCGAAATAACAGAGAAATAGTCTCGAAATGCCCTCTAAATAGTATTGCAAATAATTGATAAAAATCCCAAAATCATCTGAAAATAGATCCGAAATGGTCCCAACATCACAACATAAACTCTCAAAATGGTATCCTTATTATCTCAAATTGGCCCTAGAAATAGTTACTCGATAACCCCAAAAATATATGATTGGGACGCTCCGGAGGGTTCCCAAGATGATTCCGTAATGATGTCGAAATGACTCTCACTTGATTACTTTTACTGTCAGATGTTAACACATTAATTAACGACATATTATCGACTCATGTTAAGTGAGTCACCGAGTAGCAGCATTATACTTCCAAATCACTATCGGAATATTTAGTATTTACTGGCATAAGCTGGGTAGTTAAGCATGAAGTGAGTAGATGACTCCACATTGGTATCAAGGTGAAGATAGTGTCCGTAAACGCTACACTCAGTAGTAATAGATGGCCCTAGTGGCTCCGATGGACATTTGCCATAAACAACCAGCCAGAATGTGCAGTGTTCCAAAGCCTCCGCTGAAATAAAGCCAGGGAGACTAAGCAATCCAATTTAAGGAGCTCTACGCTTTTATAATCGCCTGCTACTTCGAGCGGAAGTCCACCAGATCCGTGAAAGTGACGACTTCCGCTAGGAAAACGAAAGGGTGGTCGGTCAGCCTAAATTTCCAGCAGACTCCAAGTTACTGACCGTATACGACCCTCAAACCTTCAGTTTAAAAGCTATTCCGCAGGATTTAAATCACGTAGCCACCATTCCCAAATATTCCTGTAAATGGTCCCACCGGTACATGGAGTAGCGTTATGCCCACGACCCAGGGTATGGGAAACAAAGCGTGAAAGCAACCCCACATCGTAAACATTTTTATCCAGTTAGGGCCACTGCCCGAAATTGTTGTCGGCGGGAGAATGAAGTCCCTTGTACCGGATATCGGGAAAGATAGCATCCAAGAGTAACTTTAAAAGCCGCCACTACCAAAAATATTATTAACCAAATTTGGTTCGTTTCGACCCAAGCGGCAGCACTGCCCCAAACAGACATTTGAAGCAATTGAGTGAGTGTGAATAATTTTCCTTTTCAAATGGGAATGAATGACGACCGTTGTTGCTGTTATGTATTTTTTAACACGTTGCATTTTTTATGCTGTTGCTCTTTATAATTATTATTTATTTACGCCTAATGGCATTCATAATTGTTGTTCCGGGTGTAAAATTAACGTTTAAATATTCAATTAACTATACTTCAGAGCAAAAAACAAAAAAGTTGAGCAAAAAACGTTTTAATTGCAACAATATTTTTAATTATGCAAAATTGCTCTTATCATTTACTTTAACTATGTATTTTTTATAAGAAAACTAACGGAGAGGGTGGTCACCGTAACTTAGCATATCTCATCATTAATTGGCGCTTAACCGCTTGGGTAGTTTTAGAATAGAATCAGCACTCATTACGGCATGGGTAGAGAAACCAGTGAGGTTCTTTCTTCATCTCAACGGCTAGATATGAACTAAGCTGGGGGGAGAGACAATTAGAAAGCAGATATGTAGAGGCACACCACAATGGCTCATTACTCTAAACGACCTTCTATCAAAACTCGACACAAATGGTGTAAAGATTGTGGCGTATGCTGATTTTGAGTACATTCCCTTTAATGAGGAGTTAAATCATAGAAAAAACGTTGGCAAAACTAAGTTCGTGGACTAGGTATGCGGCCTGAGGCTAATTCCGGAGTATGCGGATCTGTTACTCTTCACGAGGAAGTACAGAACCTCCAACTTTAAATAACGAAGGCTAAACGGCCATCAACTAACCATATCAAATACTACCAAATATCTTTGACTAACACTCGATTCTAAACTCAACGGCAAAGCGTGCATCGTGGAACGGGTACGGAGGGCCTGCATCGCTTTCCATGCCTGTAAGTTGATATTCGGTAAGAAATGGGGACCAGTCCTGACTTAGAGCTCTATAGTGTGGTGGGAAACTCTTAGTAACAACTAAAATAGCACCAGCTTACAGAACGTTCAGCGCACTGAGTGCCAACGAAGCCTGCCCCATAGCGGCTTTAGACTCTATCTCAAACCTGCTTCCGATTTACATTCACATATGTAATCCGGTCTATGAAAAGGTGGCTTATGACTCAAAAAAGAAAATGCGAGAAACAGCTGTTAAAGATATATAATGCGTTTCTTCAGTTTCTTAGTAGTTTTTCTTTTGCATTATGAACATTCATGCCCAAAAGGCAAAGCACAAACCAGTTTCTGACCGCTATTTGGGCTCCATTGCCATCGAAAAAAATGCTATCAAAAAAATCTGAGGATGCTTCACCAGCCACCAAAGTGGCATCGAAGGAACCAAAAGCTTCATCGTCTTTCATTTGTGCTCTTTTTTAGTACACTTTTCTACATTTTTAGTACACTTCTAAGCAAGTTAGGACTTTCTAGTTTTCACCACGTGAAAGAGCGTCTCAAAAACTATCGAAACCAGAAAAAAAGTGGAACAATATTTTTGAGTCATAAACCACCTAGACCGGGTCACATATTATGTACGTCGGCGTAAAACGCACAGACACTCAGGGTGCTTGTGGGTTACTCAGAATGGGCATAGCAGAATCCTAATTTACTTCCGCCGGTGACTTTTAATTTCGAAATAGATTATTATCCCCCTAAAGGGCATTTTGAGTGCGATATCAACTCTATCATTCAAAGTTTCAATTTAAAAACGCCATACTAGTCTACATCAATAGCTCCAAAATGGACTCAAGTGTGTGAGCAGAAACCTATTACCATTCCCTAGAGATTTCTACGTCATAAAAACAGCCGTTGTCGTTATTGTTGTAGCGATAAGGATACGCCCCGAAGTTTTTGGGACATTTTTTCGATTTTGATGGTGCTTTGCCGGATATAGACCCTGTACGTTTCGGTAACAAGCATCATCAAGGTAGAACCCCCACCACCTCGAAAACGATTTTCTATGATCATATTAAACATTTTAGGCGCGCTCCTACGCTCTATTTCCAGGAGGAACTTGGGGTCGCCAGAGCCTCGGCTGCTAAAGAAATAGGATTCGTCACTGGTAGGTGAGGTCGAAAATTAGGCTGGAAATTTTATTCGGCTCATACTTAAGTGTTATTCAAGCATAAGTCCTCACCATTTGACGGGCCTGCTAATCGCTCGTGATCCGGAACATAACTGGAAAAATATCTATCTTTTCTGACAAGCTTGCACATCTTTTTTTTTTTTTTGTAACGATCGCAAGACTCAGTAATAAATTTCCTGCAATATATTTACCCTACTTTCATAACGGTAAAAGTATTAAATCTGCAAAAGAATTTTTTTCTCCAATATTACAAGTGACATTCCATAACCCACATGTGTTGAGCAGATACGATATCCTTCAAGCAGTGTTCGAGATAAAGGTTCTCCAGAGCGTTTATGATCCTGTCCATGATGTCGATGGCGAGTATCGAAGGAGGTATGAGGATATTGCAGCGAATAAAATTCCAAATACTTCGCTGGCTGGATCATGTTATGCGTATGGGTGAAGACGCTCTGGCCAAGAAAATATTTCAGGCGACACCGCAAAACTGAAGAAACGAGATATCTCCTTTGAGTTGGGTGAGGCAGGTGGAGGAAGATCTGACCTCCCTTGGTGCTCCCGATTCACGCCAGTTAATGCGAAACAGGAATAGCTGGTGTGACTTGTTTCGTAACGGCCAAAATCGCTTATGCTGTTAAGCTCTAATTATTGATGATGATGATAAACTACATCAAAGGTGCCTACGTAATAACTCTTTTGGATCCTAATGCCTCTCAACAACATCACTTTGGCTCCAGCTGGCTCCCAACAACAACCAATCGATTTGGGTGGAATAAAACAGAAAATAATCACAGTACGCTATTAAATTCAAATTAAGTTGAAATCACATAGGTGCCAACATGCAACACAATCAAGAGAACGACAAGAGAAACGATCAACATTCCTTCTACTTGGCTCCGGCTGGCTCGCAACAACAATCAAATTTATTTGGGCAAAATAACATAATAAATGACCACAGCATGCTTTAAAATTTATGAAATGACTCTTTTTACTCCCAACTACATCATTTTGGCTCCCAACAACAACCAAACAGATCCAACACTCATTCACTGCTGACCGGCTTGTACCTTCTGGTGGTTAATTATATCTCGTTGCTTGTTGTTGTTGCTTTTGCAGTGCGGTTTTGAGTTTTACTGCTTTGCTTTGTCGTGTCATATATCAGTATAAAACCAGTTTTGTTCGTATTATTTGTTGTCATTCCGGGAAGAAAGTTGCTGTATCTTCGGCTTCGTTAGCCGAAACCCTTGATCACTTGCTTTACCTAATTGTCCATGTAAGGGTTAATTACGTACACATGTGTTTGATTTATTTTAACCTTAACATTTTAAATGTGAATATTTAGGCGACGAACGGTCAAGCCCATTGCGGTTCCAATAATACAAATAAACAGACAAAACCGACTTAACCCACTGTAGGAAACATTACTAAGGCAAAAAAAACCTACCAGCAAATTCCAGGTCAACGCATTGAGCCGAATGACAATAAAATTCATTGATACCCAAAATATTTTAGATGAATAATTTGAAATTAAAAAGCAGACCATTGAATAAATGAATGAATGATGATAAGGAAGTGGGCTGATAAGCTGTTACACATTTAAGCAGGCACATGCTGCAAATCGAAGTGATTGTTTTGGAAACTATACACTTAAAAGAAAGACCGCTGGAGCGATTTTCGACAGGCCTGTTGTAAGGGAAGGTCCACGTAAAGAGCTCTTCTTTCGGTTGTCAAGCCAATTGAGTTATCCTTCGAGTGCAAAAAATATGTGCTGATATCCTTTTTTAACATTAAGGAAGACTTCTACATTGTCCTACCAGCGGTAATTAAACGCGCCTTCTCAACTCTGGGACTTGAATTCACTATGGCAGAAGTCATCAGCAGATTGTTGAGTGACAATACTGTAACGGCCGAGTGGAGGTAGTGACAGCTTAGCGAAAGCTGAGAAGGAATAAGCCACTGGGGAGAGTGCTTTTTCTACTCTGTTAGGAACGTGGTAATCAAACACCTGTTTGACTGCTTTGAAGAGGGGATGTCCAGTGGTGGATTATGCCAGTGACCTAACAGTGCATGTAAGGGCGAAATTTCTGATTATACTGAGGGGCGCTGAATTTAGACCGCGCTTTATTGGGGTAAAACCGCTGGTGTTGTCTGGTAGGGTTAAGTACCTTGGGATTGCACATGACAGAAAGTTGTCGTGAAAGCTCAATATGAAGAAAGGCTAGAAAGGCTTCATCTACGTCGTATGCGCTATCGT